>NC_061111.1:96651161-96673110 GCF_002878395.1 Capsicum annuum | reverse complement strand
GAGAAGAATCAATTTCGTCATCTAAAGGATCAACTAGTGCTTGCATACCTACAACAATATTTTGGTACTCATGCGGCCTAACAATACCAAGAGTATCATAAAAGGAAGACTCAAGCACCTCTACCCTAGGCAAAACCACAACTACACCCACTTAGCTACTACTAGCCACAACACAACATTCTATGTTCATAGGAGTGTAGGGGATAAAATTTTTACCTTATAGCTCACAGGAGCTACGACCTTTCTCTTGACATGTTTTCGGGCATCCCACTGGCTCCTTTTGGCCTATCATACAATCCAACCTTTTATTTATCATATCTATGTCTCGAGAAATAGAGTCAAGGTAGGCCAAAATGACATTTATGATATTGTTGTCCATGGGTTAAGAGGTTGAAGCCGCGGGTTACATTGTAATTGTACCTAAAAGAAAAAAATAAATGCCTACAAAACAAAACACAAGTTAGTTCTAAACAACCTCACCACACTCTCACACACTTGATTGCCTTATACTTGGATTCACAAGCGTTCCAAGTTGGCTTGTAGTTCTTGATGAGTCGAGGGGTGAGTCTACTCCTTGGTCGAAATGAATTATTTGTTTGAAGACTCAAGGAAAGAATATCCAATCTTGAACCAAGAAATACTATGATTCAAAAAACAAGAAAAGCACAAAATAATGCTAACACAAAGAAACGTATTAAAAAAATAATTTACAACTTAGTAGGTATTTAATAACTTCAAATTAGTATAAGAATCAACAAAAATGAAACAAAGAATCAATAACAAGAAATAAAGAATCCAAGATTTCAAGCCAAAAGTTTTGGTATTTTACGGAATTTGGTGATGTGGCGGTCTAGAATTGGTTGCGGTTTTTGAAAGGTTCTTATCTTTCCCAACTTTAAAATTTTGGATCAATTTTCAATTCTTGAAGTGTATAATTTGGCGAATGAGAATAAAACAACAAGATTGGAGCCCTTTTCACCTTTCAAAAAGGTTTGACTTGTCTCACACCTTTTGGGAAAGACACCTTTCTGAGGGGTTAGTGGATTTTTCCTCTTTTCTACACCTAGGATATTGTTCTTACTCCCTTTTGGAAACAAGTATTTTGGTAGATATTTTTGTCCCCCTTCCCTTTTGGTAGGTCTTTGGGACTTTTTTTCAAGACAAACAAAGATTTCACTTCTTTCTACTTGGCTTTTGGATAAAAAAAAACAACTCTATTGAAGAGTCTTCTTGCAACTAGACATGAAGATTGGTCTAGAACAACAAAAACCTTCAATAGAAGTTTGAAGACCAAACCTCACATGAACCTCAAGGAATCAAACACACCCTTTTCAAGCTTATAACCCACAACACAATATCAACAACAAAAGTTCAAGCCAACACCTTCAAGTTTTTGGATCCAACAACAACGCACCACAATGCTTAAGTTCTTAAAATTGTAACAAGAATACCATCAACAATGTTCAAGCTCAACTTGGATATAGACTCAAGTGTGTTTGTGAAGACAAAACTAAAACTTAGAAACAACTAAGACAAGTAAAAGACACCTAGATCTAGACTCAAATCTCGGCCAGAACACTTCTAAAAAAGAACACCAACACTTAGAACACTTTTATTTTATATTTCTACTAATCAAGCCCAAGATTGGTCTTGTGGGAACAAAACCATCCTTAGCTTTGATACCAAATGATACAAGATCAACAAACAAAATCACAAAACAGCCACAAAAGTGTCACAAACAGTCCACTAGAACTAGGCAGAAACGGAAATAAGAACACAAACACAAAACACATGATATGAAATAGATAAATCGATAGATAGTTAGATAAATATAGATGTAAATCCTAATGAACATATGATATATCAAATATAAGGACTCTTAATACCTAAAAAAGACAATTACCTAACTCCTATGAATACACAAGAGGGACTTTACCTCCTCTAACACCAACGTCTCAAGCCAAAACACAACTCAAATGATTCCATACTTGGGCAGCCCTAGTTATGATGGGGATGGCTTTTCTAAGCCCTACTCTAAGGTGATACTCTCTCAAGAGAGAGTCTTAGGCATTACAAGTATTTCATGTCTTACATCAATAAATAACCAATTATGAAATATACCCTAAAGAGCATACATATAGTTATTACAAAATGAAGACAAAATAACTCTAATGTCCTTAATGAAAGGATCTCCTTGGAGTGTAATGAAAGGACATAAAATGACCAAAACACCCTTAAGTAGAGCGATGGTTTTGGAGTATTTTAAGGCTCTTCAATGCTCCAAAAACTGTGAGCCATTAAGTGTGGTTGAAAACCACGAGTCCTCATGTCTATAATGCTCCAAGCAGTTTTCCACTAATAGCCTTGCTTAATAGAATGCTCAAAATTGGTCCTCCACGCTTGTTCTTGTGTACTCGAGGTGACCAAATCTTGAGTATCTATGTGTTGGCCTCCAAATATTTCATCCAAAACTAAGTTGGCTATTTGGCTTGTATCAAACACTAATAAGTAAAAGTAATTGATGAGTTGAACCTTGGTGAAGTCTACGTATCCAAGGCAACTACATGGGAAGCAACCCACAGGGCTGGGTAGTAAAGTCTAAGTATCCAACCTAGCCACTTTGTGCCGCAATGTTAAATCAAGCATTACATGGGAGGCAGCCTATGTTTTGTACTTATTGGATTATAGGGTAACTTGTGTGTTTAGTGTGTAGGGTTGGAGAATGCAGGAGTAAACCATAAATATTTTTTGGAGATACATCATATGACTCACCACACAAGTCATAATCAGACCTTACGAATCATGAACAAGACTCGTAGGGACTTAGAGCTTAGATATATCTTAGGTATTTGGTCTTTGGAGTCATCATAACTCTTAAAATGAGTCGTAATCAAGGACTACAACTCGTCACCTTGGGTCATGATGGATGGAGACCAAGGTAAGGTTTCCTACACTATGGAGGGATTTTATAATGAATAATCTATGGTAACAGTTGTTACGATGACTCTTTACTAGGATCGATATTGCGGGCCTATCGGGTCTACCTGATCCAATCTTAATGATTCAATTAAGGAAATTTGATCCAAATGATTTGAATTCCTATTTACAAAACCAAGTGAATCCCTCTTATTCCCATAATGACCAAACCCTTTAAAATAACACACCATCTTTTCATCTCCCAATATCACAAATGACATCAACAACTGTCTCAAAGTGAGAAAATTGCAAGAACTAGGGCTTAAATATCTAAGGCATTATTTTAAGGAACTAACTAAATTAAAATCAAGAATTGTTTGTTTAATTATTTATCTATGAATCTAGTGTTTCAATATGTATATGTCTCTTTGGTTCCTTGATTAAAATACATGCATAAATACACCTTGAGCCTTGTTCCTGAAATAAATCTATAATGTAATGAATGAACGGGAGTAAAAAGATAATTTTTGCTCAATGTTGTTGTTAGGGATGAATTAGGAGTTTTTAATGTTGTTTGAATGTATATTGTTGTGTTGGGATTGAGAATCGGAACCAGCTTTTCTAAAAACTCATGTTACAGTGGCTACAGGACTCTTAACGACTCGTAGAGTCACCTAATGAGTTGTTACATGACTCGTAACCACAGGTAACATGGTTCATTAGAAGACTGTGAGTTTTTCTAACATTCTGACTCATTTCAACAAGTCATAGTCACTCCACACAACTCGTATCAGGGGTATAATAACTAGAAAAGGGTATTTCACTAGGAATGTATTTTTGGTCAGATAACAAGTATTGGTAATGAGTCATAGTCTAAAATTATGACTCATTAGAAGGACTCATTACTTGAACAATGAATGGTGATTAGGCATCCTTGCACCTTATGAGTCTTATAACAACTCGTAACCTGTGGTTATGACTCGTACCTTGAGTCATAGGGTACCCACTCCCTGTAACACTAAGACCAATTTTTTTTGCTTTTTTTTCCTTTTTGTTGGATGTAATAAAAATTTTATTTGAATAAGTACCAATGGATCCAAAAGCTGATTTGTCAAAGAAGCAAACCCTAAAAAAGCCTGCTTGAAATCTACACGTCAGATTTTAATAAGGACGTCGATGAGTCAAATAGATCAGTTGAGGAATATCTATGGTGGGGTCAGTGAAACCAAGGGAGAAGAGACCTTGGGGTGAGAAATCAACCTCATAGAAAGTCACACCACCAGATCCATGCCTAAAATAAAGAACCCCACTATCTTACCACCCCATTCACCATCTCAGTCTGAGTAGGACGATGATGATAATGATAAAGAAGATGATGGTGAGGATGATAATGAGAGGTAATCTACCTTTAAGGAAAAGAATAAGGAAAATGGGGTTAATAATAATGATGGGTCTAAATTTAGAGATGAGAGTGAGGGTGAGGATAAAAATACACTAGTTGAGATTTTACCACCATAAGCACCTCACTCCACTATCCATTAAGCCTACTTCAATGTCTATTATTAAATGGTGGTGGTTCCCTAGAATGCAGGACCTATATGATGAAGACATCATCATAAATCTATCCAATGGAAAAGCATAGAGAGGCATTTATCTGGAGAGGAATCTGACTATGATAGATATGGCTGAGATGCCTACATTTATGGTCCAATTTAGACAATGCAACTTTTAGTGGATGGCTAGAGACCCGGTAAAGTATAGTCCATCTTTAGTGCATGAGTTTTATGTTGTATAACAAATAAATCTAAGGATATTAAATCCTCAGTAGTGACCGTGAAAGGTGAAGATATATTGTTAGACTTGGTAATTTAAGGTTTTTGGGTAAACATCTCAGCTTAGACTATTTGCAGATTTTTGAATGTGCTAGAGTTCTTACCTTTGGCCAACACTGCTGAGTTTGATTATCGGGTAGAAGAAATGCAAAAAGTAAATATGAAATAGATTAGGTCAGATGATAAACCTATGCATTTTTGGTGGATGACCGAGTTCATTACTAAAGATAGAGAGGAGGCTTCCTGGGTAATAGGAGGTGTTGTTGGGTCATCATCAGTCATAAAAGGGTAGCCTAAACTTTCAGGCTAAAGCTTGGTGGACCCTGGTATAACACAAGTTGGGTTCCATTTTAGGGCACAATATATTGACTCCTGACAAAGCATCCTTGGTCATAGGAATTATGGAAGGCTATAAGATAGATGTAGTTAAATAGATAGCTTGAGATTAGAGATCGAGCAATGAGTACTAAAATAGTTATGGACTTCCCCTGATTCCCGACATAGTTTTTCATAGATACGGGAGTACAAGAACTCCTATAGGTTAATTGTTCATCAAGCCTCATACCACTACAGACTTGGGGTTGATTAGAGTTATTGATTACCCTATCTTCAAGGAAGCAAAGATAGGAGCAACAATAACTAAACAAGCATTTAAGGTCAGAGAGCATGAGACTGATACAATAGGATTCACAAATATAGGTGAGACACCTATGGAGACTGCTTATTCTGATCCTCAGATCTCCACTGATATAATAGGAACCTCCCAAACTCTGACTCCACTACCACTACAGCACCATGATCATTCACTTCTATATCAACACCAATTGATTATGTTTTGGTACTACATTCCTTCCTAACTGAAATAAGAAAGAGGCTGGGTATAGTAGAGGCAAAGGTGAGACTCATAGAAGAAGGTATGAAGCCTTGGGTAGATTGACGGATCAAAGAGGAGATGGTGATAATGTAGAATAGGTTTGATGGATTTAAGAAGTGCATCATCCATAGTTTAGACGGTATCTATTTTCCAGATTTAGCATGTTTCCATGTTGTGTTGGTCGCACTCAGGAGGTGATTGAGGGTCTAAATGATAGACCAACCTTGTAGATGCCAATTATTAAGGAGATATAAGATGAGAAGGAGGTAAAATATATTTGGGGTGTTAGAGACTCAACCTCTGTAGCTAATGTTACTAAAGATAAAAAATTAAGGAAGAGAATGAAGAGAAGAAATAATAAGGAGAATGCTTAGGCTACTAAATTAACCAATATACAGAGTGGTCGACACAACCAGATGAGGGTCTAAGAGATGGTAGCAGAGGGTGGTTATTATCGACCTATAGATATTTTTAAGTTGAGCAGTAGTACAGCCCCACTGCCTGAGCCATCATTGAGTGCACTGGCCACCACCGATGATACTGTTGATTTGAGTGCTTTGATCACCATAGGGGCTACTAATGATAAGAATGGTGCCTGTATTAAGGCCCCCATACTAACACTGCATAAGCTGGTATCTTTTGTGTCTAGGTATGTCTCTACCCCTCATCTTTAAATTTTACAGTACTAGGGATAGTGCATAGGTATTTAGTTAGGAGTGGGGATGTTGCTTAGCCATCACAGGTTATTGTTCTCGTGTCTCTTTTCTTGTTGACTGTGGTTTAAATGTTTAATTGGCATGTCTAGTTAGTTTAAATATGTGTATGTTTTGTTTTATGATGTTTAGTGTACTGTTTAATTAAGAAAAAATATGTATCTAAGGAAGTTAATGTGTTTTTTGAGAATTATGCTAAATTTGCTGAAATTATTTATGAAAATGATACCCATCCTAAAAAGTTTTCAACTATGTGATTTGTGTATGCTTGTGACTACTATGAATCTAGTAATGGAATTAGAATTAGGAACGTAATAATCATGGTGAACAATTGTGTGAACTGGATAAATAGTGACTAGTGATGTGACCCTGTACAATGGATATGTGAGGCATTACTGAGTTCAATATGTATGGAATCCAGAACGATTAGTCTTAGCTGGGTTGTAGGGTAGGCGGTTAGGAAAGGATCATAGGCCATTTTTTAAATTATCCTATTTTATCTTAAATAAACCAACCAAATGTGAATGAGAATCCCCTGATCCTAATTTTAGATCCACAACTGACCTAATTTTTTTACACCAACTCACCTTTCCATTTTAATTGCAATGAACCTATTTTGGCTCGGTCCTCCTTGGACATTGTGTACCTCAACTTAGGCAAATCACCTAAGTTGAAGATGGCTACTATAGGGGTGTGCAAAAAATTGTGAGTATGAAGAAAGGGTGTAAATAGAAAATAAAGTAGGTCTAGATGTGGTAGAAAAAAAGGTAAAAAGAAAAATAAAAAGTAAAGAACATTGTGAAAAATAAGAAAAAGAAATTTTAAAATACCACCCCGGCCTAAATGAGTAGAAAAAGAATAAAATTGGAGAAATAAGGACGAATTGAAAAAGAAGTTGGAAAATGAGTGGAACCCAAAGTTATTATAGTGACAAAGAGGATTAGTCACTAAAAATTCTCAACTATATCATACTATTCCCAAGCCCACATTACAAAACAAATAAAGCACTATAGTGATCTTAACCCGATTGTCCAAAAAATAAGGTGAAGAAAATAAGGGCAAGCCTATGTCATTCTGTGCACATTGTTGATCTTTTTTGTGAGTGAGAGTGTCTTTTGATTATCCTTCATTATTATGTTTGATCTAGCTAAGTGAATGGGACTTCTTTGATTGCGAGGGTACATGGGTTGTGCCTTTAGATTACTTATTTGTTCAGATAGTATGACTTGTACAAATGGAAAAGTTAAAAAAGGGAAAAGGGTAATATGTTTTGAGCAAGGATTGATAAGTCAACTGGAAAAGTCATCTTAGGATCTTCCCGGTTAAGCATTGTTTGTGTTTATTTATTGTGTTTTTACCTGAGGACATGCAAATTTTCTAAGTTGAGGGTGTTGATGTGTCATTGTTTCATGGAACATTCGATGCTTAAAATGGTGAAATTATGCATTGACTTAGGTTATTTCATCGGATATGATGTGTGTTTTGTATGTATTGTAGTAATTAGGTTGGAAGTGGCCTGGAATGAAAAATGAAAAAAAAAGCACTGAAAAAATTAAAGTAATGGTAAGGCTATGAGTTATCAAGTCACCTTATGACTTGTATCCAGACTTGTGAGGATAATAAAAGTTGAACTGAAAAAGCTAAGTAAAGACTGACCACAACTCGTAAAGAGTGACTACGAGTCATGGTGTGCAACCAAAGTATTAATAATGGACAAAGTTGAGTTCTAAGAGTGAAGTAAGAGATAAATATGAGTTATAAGGTTAGTTTATGACTCATAGTGTGAAGTCATACTATAAACAGTGGATAAAAGTCTTAAGAACTAATGCTCTAGTGGTGATGAGTGAAGTCCACGAGTCGTAAGGACTGACTGTGACTCGTGGTAAGGAGTCATAATGATAATAGACTTGAGATCCCTGAAAGTGAAAAAAATACTCAACTGACTATTATTAGAATCATAAAACTCATAAGGTGACCCTATAAGTCGTGACCACTGAAGCCAAAAGTGAGCTACGATAGCAAGTAATGAGTTGTAACCAGTCCCAATGAATCATTGCCAGAGGCATAACCACTGTCGATAAAGTTTTACTATTTTGTTTTAATTAGGTTTCTTTTGCTATTTTGAGATACTATAAATACTCTTGGGTTATGCTTTAATTATGTTACATGTTTTTGATATTTTTTCACATACGTTGGCTCCCTAATATTCAATAGTTTTGTTCTAGATTTTTTGACTTGGTAATAAATTGGAGATTTTGGATTTTATTCTTTACATTCTTATGCAACTAATTCAATGTTTTCCTCTTTGAATTACATGGATTGTTTTATAACCATGAGAGGCTAAATTTATTAACTAGGGTTGTGGGCACCATGATGGATTAGCAACGTAGGAAAAGTGGGAGACTCATCTAGATTGATATGATTATGTGTATTATAATCTTCTATGTATTAATTGTCTTCTAAGTTATTGCAAAATCTTAGGAGTTGTATGTATTCCTTATAAGGGAGTTTGATATTGGGAAAAAGGGATTACAATAGTGATTTGAGGCTATCAATCCTTGTCTAATAAACATAAGACCCAAATGGTGATAGTTCTACAGGAGTCAAGGACAAGGGATTATAAGGCAACACCTTGAGACTGAAAAGATGAAGAATGAGATTTGTCAACACATTGACAAGACGGTTGATAATATACAACTTTTCAAACTTTGCATGCAGAGCAGTAGGATAGGTGAATTGAACGCGATTAAATTACGGAGTTAGGAAACCAGAGGGAATACATGCCTAGTGTTCGTATTTGATTGTATCAACCTCAAGAACCCAAGTTTAGTTACTTGAGGTTGTTGACTTTTAAATCCCCCATTTACTTTTCTGCACTGCCTGTGATTTCATCAAGTTTGAGAGATAATTCCATGCATTCCCTGTGGGCTTGATCCCTTCCTAGTTTGGGTTACTATATTTGGCATAGATCGTAGAATACTTCTTTGAAATATAGTCTTGGGCGACATTAACCGTCTTTACTAATAGTTCTAAAGTATACATATATACTAAATACAAGCATGAGAAAGATGCACGAATAGATAGATTTCAAATCAAGAATAAAAATACAACACAGAATTTGTACAATGTATGAAGTACAATGAAGATGATGTGATAAATGAGGTTGTCGCACAAACTCTATATACACCTACCAAGATGTGATCTCGAGGTAGGACCCATGGGGGTTCGTCAACCCATATACAATCAAATAACCAATACCAATCCAATATCCATTACTCCTCTCCACCACAAATATCCCTAAAAGGTTTTTAAAGATCTCACATTTTTTGTCAAAAAAGCTAGTATTTCCATGGTGGTACTAATGTTTCATAAATTTATATTATATGAGGATGTAATGCTCACAATCAACTCTAATGAAAATTTTCAAATGCAACAAATATACCAACTACATGAGCTAAAAATCCACTTAATATGCCAACCTTTCATGATCCAATAAAATCCATATACCAGTAGAGTAAGATATTCAATAATATGACACTAATACTTGATGAGTGGCAAATTTTTCACTCATCTATATCCAAATTCTTGCACACTACTATGATTAAATCATGTAAATAAGCCTAATTCTCATTTTAAATGCACTAACTTCTAGTATTTGTGATCATGTAGAGACTATGATGTAAATGAGTTGAGATCAAGATAGAAGGAAAGGAAAATAGGCAAAAAAAAGCAGGAGCTGAAGGTTAAGAAACTCTCAGGTACCACGATTGCGATTGTAGTCGGTCAACAAAAAGTCACCAATGATGATAGTATAAAGATACCACGCTATCGTGCAATTATGATCGTGATTAGGAGACGACTATCGCGATTAGCTAGGATTTTTACATGGGCAAAAGTGTAATTTCATGGAGCTATCCCCAAAGCCCAAAATGGTTCACCCTTTCACAATAGAGGCATCCAGATGCTTTAGTTTTGAAAGTAGGGAGAGTGAATTGTATGTTTAATTCCAATTAAAGATTTAGTTGAAGATTCAATTTTAAGTTTGGTTTTACTCCATTTTAGCTTTCAATGGAAGATTTAAATACAAATTTGGGTAATCCTTTTCTTTTTAAATCCATGAGTAGCTAAATTTCTATCTTGGGGTTATGTTAGAATATGGTGTTAATGTTTATGGGTGTTGATTGTTATCTTTAATGGATAGTTAATGGTGTTGGGTTTTACTATTACTCTATGTGTGAAGTAAGAATTATGGGTGAAAATCCCAATTGCCTTGGATTCCACATCATCCTTGAAAGAGGGGTGTAGGTGGTGATTATTTATGAATAACTAATTGATTTTACCTTCTTTCTTAGCATTATCTTAGAAATAAGTATGTTATGTTGATCTTCTATATTCATAAGCATCATCCTAGAAGTAGGGATGCTAAATTGAGGTATTGGGTTGATGAGTTTGCCACGCTCGTGAGGTATTCGAAAGAATCCAAGAGTGAAATCTAGTATTTTTTTGATAGAATAACACTAAGACCCTAAACCTAAACTATCGAAAGCTCATTAACTAAAATTGGAACTAACTTTTGAATACCCATACACTAATTATCCCTAAAATAGCATAACCTCAAGACTTCTCTCATTTAGTTTTATTCAATAATTTTTTGCTCTTATTTAGAATTATAGATTGATTTTGTTCAACATAGTTCTAATTCTTAAACCCCCAAATATTTGTATCCCATATTTGAACTTAGCAAGTAACTTTTATTTTGAATTTATTTGATCACCACTCATATTGTTCCTTATGGATTCGACCCCAACTCTTGTTGGGTTTATATTGATGATGACCTCCTTACACTACAATAATGGTGTAAGTTGAGCGTTATCAAAAATGGCACTGTTGTCAGGGAACAACTTAGCGTATTAAGTTAGTTTGGAATTTTAGCTTACTTTCTCTGGTTCAAACTTGTGAATATTTGTTGGTGATTTTTGTTTGTTTCTTGTGTTGGGTAGATTTTTGTTTTTGTGTACTTGTCACTATGGCATCTTGGAATGAATATCCATTTGGTGGTTGCAAATCTTATCTTGATGATCCATATCCATAATGTGGTAAACCCCACTTTTGGCAAAATTGTAAATGTACTTCCCGAAAAAAGGCATATGCACCATCTCAATCCTTTTGGGAGTACAATTATTATTTATGTGGTGGTCGAGATGGATATTGGAGTGATTTTCCAAATTCCCCTCCCCTAGTTATGCTATGCTAGTTCTTCTTTTAAGTTTAATAGATCTCAAGATATGATAAGTAAGAACAACATGCTGGATATAATGGTGTTGAACTAATGCTTCTAACAATCTTGGATCGGGTGACTACAACGGGGAATAATAAACATCTCTTGCATCAATCAATAGCGGCATTTGGAAAAAAAGTAAAAAGAAAGAAGAAGTGGGTGAGTAGGCCTATTTTATAAGTACCATGAATATGCCTAATCTTCAAAATGAGGTTGATAAAGAAAAGATATCAAGCCATGTGGCTGATGGCAAGCTTGATGTTGAAGAATTCTTGGTGATTTACCAACCAACCGAACAAAATATAATAAAGGATGCTAAAATTGAAGAAATGGTGCTAGAGTAGAACAAAAGAGCCAAGCAAATTCTTTGTTAAGGTTCGAATTAATTTTGGGGTAAGAATTTAAAGTATTATGTAACTCCGAAATTAAGAAGACGACCTCATTTCAACCACTTTTTGACATAATGCTTGGTGGATGTAATGAAAGTCGAACCACCCAAGAAAATAATGAACTTTGGAGATGAGGTACAAAATTCTTACATTTTGGAGTTCGTCATTCCAAAAGGGTGAAATGATGTCCCTCACTTAAAGGCCAAGAAGTTCAAAATCCAATGTTTAACTAGTGGCTATTGATGTTCTCACCAATACCCAATCGGCCTATTTGGAAGTTTGATGTGAAGTTGAATAAAAGGTTCAAGTATTCAAAGTGGCGAGATAAAATATGTATCCTTGTTCCCTTACCTTTTCCCAAATTACCTCAAAGATATATGGATCCAAATTTGGGATGATGATTCAAATCGTCTAAGTGGAGACATAAATAATAGTCAAAATATGTGGTACCGCAACTTTAACTAAGGTGCTTGATGGGAGGCAGCCCATCGGTTACATGTTTCTTGCATTTATCTTTAACAAATTCACTTAGTTTTGATACTTTGTAAGTACTTGACAGATTGTAAGCCCAAAAAAAGGAAAGGGAAAACTGAGTTAGAAAGTTGGCAGCCATGTAGAAAAATAGGACAAAATAGGGGAAAATCAACCTCAGATACTGCGATCGTGGTCCATGGATCGCTATCGCAGTCATGCAATCGCAACTCAGCCTTTCATGATTGCAATTATGTAGCAGACTTCAACCCATCTTACAGCTTAAGGGAGCCTTTTTACCCTTCTTATACTTTTATGATATGCAGTAAGGGCGCAGCAAGACCTTATGTTGGGAGTGTGTGACTATATTTAATAATTCACACTTAGTTGGTAATATCTAAGTCTAGTTCATACCAAGTTTAGAAACTTTATGAATTGTTTGCTGCATTTTTATCTTTTTATCCTTTTTAATCCCTATTTTAATAATGATGTTGGACGAGCCTTTACCTATGATAGATTGAGTGATGACCTTCATAAGGGAAAATTATTGTGTGCTTAGATTTTTGAGCTATAGATGCAGGGGAAGTTTGAGTACCTGTGGCATCATAGATTTGAGATTGCCCTTAATCCTATAGTGAAGTCTGAGTAGCCATATGATTTTCCATTTGTGGAAGCTAAAATGTGAGATAACAGCATGATTTAGTACTAACAATAACTATTCTTGGGTGATGAAATGCAAAGCAAGCATCCTCCTTCCATCCCAAAATATTTTTCAAAAATCAAGGGCATGGATGTGAATGATCTTATAACAACCCTTTACCTCTTTTTGTGACTCCAAGATCTTTAGTTGGTAGTGTATAGTAAATAGCTCCTTTTGTCTCTAGTTGGAAATGCATTTGAGCCTCCTTAAAAAGTTTGCATGTCATGTGCGGTGAGCTTAGTTTTTTAATCTCATGCTTACTTGCATCATCTAAAACTTTCCCTGTTAGTCTCTCAAAGATAATTTTGATTATGCATGGTTGGTGAAATGAACTTAGGCCTTTTTTGTGAACATGGAAATCTAAGTTAGCTTGAAAATTCTACCCGTTCATAGATAGTATCCCTAGTCACCCACTTTGAGCCTTTAAACCTTTCTTTGGAAACTATATTATAAGCCATGAGCTATTCAAATCTTATCCCTCTTTTGAACCCTACCCTTCTTGAACTTGAAAATGTAACTTAAGGTAAAAAGCCTAATTTGGGGGTAGTGAATCTTGGAAGAGGTAACTTTGGGCCATTGTATTGTAAGTGAGTGCCTAAGAGCTAAGTAAAACGAGAAAATGAATAATAAAAATAAAAGAATCATCAAAATTATGAAAAGGATGAAATACACAAAAGAAATAGACGAAAAGAAAATGCTTTCAAAAGATGGGAGACCAAGATAGGGAAAGTAATCACATGTGTGAACTGGAAATAAATAAAATGGTCCATTAACCAAAGTTTGATCGAGTCGTGTTTGACGTAGAGTTCAAGAAGGATGTAGTCACTTTGATCCTAAATGTGTATCCTACCCTTTCTCGAGACTATATTACAAGCTTGAAAAAGTCCTTCGAGATATCTAACCAAGTATCTTTTAGTTAGTGAAAATTAACAATAATGAAAAACATATGGCATGATACTTGTTTGCATTGAGAGATTCCTTGTGAGGGTGAGTGCTTTTACCTTAGTCCCTTGTTGCATTTTAGATACTTTAGTATATGGGACTTCCTTTCGTAATGAGGCATGTAGACTAATTGAGGTGGGTGAATCGAAAACTAAGGAAAAGGAGTGTAGTTGGGAAGTTATTGATAGAGAGTCATTCATAGAGAATTAGTGGTTATTGCTTGGTTATTCTTAAAAAGTCTTTTGCACCCTTGAAAGTGTGTCTGATTTTAAGGGGAGTTATAAGAATTGTGTTTCCCATGCTTGAGGGAAAATTGTAGAGCTGATCGAGTTTGGAATCATATGTTCAAATGAATGGGCTTATAATTGAATAGTCTCATTGAAATAGAAGAAACTTTGATTGAGGACACATAAAGCTTTAAGTTGGAGGTATTGATGAGTGACAAATTTACCACTCATTGACATCCAAATTTGTGCACATTACTATGATTAAATTGTGTATTTTATACTAGTTGTCCATTTGAAAGCATTCATTTCCAGCTTTTGTGGTCTTGCAGGGATTATGATGAAACTGAGTGGAAATCAAGCTGAAAAGCAATGAAAATGGACAAAAAGTAGGAATATCTAGAAATTAGGAGCCCTTCAGGTACCACGATTGTGATCTTCAGAGTTGCAATCGCAGTCAATAAATCAGGGATCAGAAGACCCTCAGGTACCGCGATCGTAGTAAGATGCTATGTGATCGCAGAAGAGTGACCGTGATGGAGCGACTACATATCCTAGGACAGTTTTGTTATTTCAAGTAGTTGATCCTAAATTCTCAAAAGGGCAAAACTCTTACATAATTAAGTCATCTTCCAACTAATTTTTGAGTTTCTATTAAGAGAAACCCTTCAAATTTGGGAAAGAACAATTGTGTTTAAGCTCCAAGAGATCTTTTATTTGTAATTCACTTTGAAGAGTGGATTACTCTTGCTTTGATTTTCAATGGAATCATTGAATGTTAACTTGGGTATATCTCTTTTCTCCAATCTCATGAGTAGCTAAATATTTATCTTGGGGTTATGTTTGAATAGGATGCAAAGTGTATGGGTGTTGATTGTTAGTCTAAATGATTAGTCACTGATGTTGGGTTTTTCTAATACTCTTTGATTTAATTGATAATTATGGGTGAAAGGCCCAAATGATTTGGTTCCCACATCATCCTTAAAAGAGGGATGTGGGTGACAAGTTTTAGTGAACACTTATTTGATACTAGTTTTGTCCTTAGAATTATCTAAGAAATAAGGATGTTTTGTGATGTAGCTAGATTGATTGGCATTATCCTAGAGATAGGAATGTTTAGTTAAGGTTTGGATTGGTAAAATTGGCGTGCTCTGAGGTGTTTGAATGAATCCGCGAGTGCAACTTGATGTGTTATTGAAAATCTTACATTAAGAGTTAAAAATCTAACCTACCCAAACCTTTGACTAAGAAATGGACTATCCCTAAATTACCTATACATGAATGACCCCTAGTATAAGTATAACCCCGGGACTCTTCTCTTATTGAATTTCTAATCTATAATTATTTCTCTCAATTTCATAAGTTAATTTTTTTAAACAACATTTTATATCCTACCCTCACTTTTAATTTATGTTTTTCTTAAAGTTTACTTTATGGGTCAACGCCTAGTTGCATACAAGTCTCAAAAGCTAAATTACACTCCTCGTGGATTTGCCCCAACCTAAGTTGGGTTATTATATTGACAACGATCGACTTGCATTAAAATAATAGTTTAAGTTAAGCATAATCAATACTAGATAAATCCCAATTTAATCAATTTCTACCAAAAAGAGTAAAACCAAATATATATAAATATCAAGCCAACCACATCATATAAGATCTACACAGTCACATATAGCAAATAATGTCTCAAAACCACCAAATTACAACAGCATATGCCCCCACACAGGCACAAAACAATAATAAAATCATTTCCATGATTACTTCCCACACTACTAAAATATTTTTATATCAGTATTCACTACCCAGCCTAATCTTAAGAAAGTTAAGACATAACCTATCCCAAATATAGAAAGACCAGTCTAAAACCCTTCAAAATAGAGCCTTTCCCTCACGAAAAGAGTCAAAATCAACTAAAATATACAAGTATAAAATCTACGCATCAAAAGGAAGACAACGATACCATATTGCCCATTTTTGAGTTGGGGTTAAAATGGACCTCGAAATGGGTTTTCGAAAGAGAAAGGTAAAACCAAAATTATAGTTCATAAATATATTTCATGTTATTAAAGAAACCCATAGAATAAAATTCAAGTAAAACGGGTTGAAATTGGGGCTTAAATTAAAGAAATAATAATTTAGACCTTTCAAGCCAAAATAACTAAATTCTACTTTTTAAATCTAGTTTTAACAAGATTTAAATGAAAAGGATCGAAGAAAAATAATTGAAATAGGGATTTGGACCTTACCTAATCTTGAAAATGGAAGAACTGTAACATCCCATATTTTCAGGCTAGAATTTGAATCATTATTCCTATGTGTATAAACTTGAATCCACTTATTTCTATATAAATATAAATGTAATTATCATAGGACTAGTGTGTAAATTTATTTTGAGTGGAAGAATGTCCATTGTAATGAACTTTTGATTCGACCAAATTTTGGAATTTAATTCTACAAAGGTCAACTTTGAACGTGTATAACTTCTGAAAATAGTGAAATTTTGGAGCTTAAGACCCATAAAATTATATATAATTGTGTCCTCTTTCCAATACATCTGATTTCTTATTAATTCAATATCCGACTGAAAAGTTATGAGCATTCTCGTGAGAAACTAGTGAGTGTCTAAAATTTCAGCTTGTCACGGAGGATAATATCCACAATAAGCTCTGTGCCATGCTGATGCTTTAAATTTGGGAATTTTTTGTTCTATTTTCCTTAGGATTAGGGGTAATGAGGTCTTTTCACCAATGAACAACCTTTAAATACTATATAAACCTATTTCCGTCAATTTTTACTGCATGAAAAGCTATTATTTCACTCTCCCTCAAAACCCTAAGAAATCATAAGGGTTTACTCATACGTTCATATTTTGAGTTCTAAGTTCCCAATTTATCATAAATCTTTGTGTGTATAAGGCATACCTCTTTACCTATACTTGTATTGCTTAATAGCATAAAAATTGATTTAGTATTCATGGTTTTGATAATGGGTTTTGAACTATGGGTTGAGGATTTTATATATAAATTGTTTGAATGCTTTCTCATGATTACTATTGAACTATTATGCTTTACATGGTTTATTTATACACTCGTTAGGATGCATGGAAATCATAAATAAACTAAGGGGTCGTGGTTATCACCAATTTGATGATTTTTTTCTTGATATATGATTTTAGAAATTTTGTTCCCTCAACCCAAATTGTAAAATTGATGATGAATAAGGTTGTGTCATACGGTTTGACTTACTTACTTATACTAATGCATTGGCATAAAATATTAATAAAGTATGGCATAATTTTATTAAACTTTGGGGTATGTGGATTCCCTGTGTGAATGTTAATTGAGCCTAAAGGGCATGAATTTTCCCCGTGAGATGGTTAATAGATTGTGGCATGATAATAACTTGCAAGTAGGGTTGGTGTGATGATACCAATGGGATTCCTAAATGCATAATCAATTCAATAATTAGAAATATGTGTTGATATTTTTAATTGGGCTTTAAAATAGGTTGTGTAGCAGGGCTGTGAAAGTAGAGGTCCAAAAGGACCTACATAAAAAACTGTTCTAGCTAGAGTGGGGGTCTAAATGATTGGGAGATTCGAGCCCCCTTATTATTATCATTGAATGATTTGAAGGTTGAGTCTCCCATGTTATATAAGTTGGTGCTTAAGTTACTTTGATATATGTTAGGAGGTTCGAATACCCCATCTAGCATATGTCATATGATTATCCTTTAGTTCATATGGATACATGCACTAAGGCCCTTTTAGCTGATGGAGAGTTGGGCCCATATAGCCCATAGGTTCCTTGGTTATTATGATTATGCTACACATTCTAGGTTAAGTTTTTAAACATTCATGCTAAGCCCTATTCCTTTTTGGGCATATGATATATATACATGTATTGCATATGATATTGTGCACTGGTTTTAATGGTTTCTGTATTATGGATCATGGCATTATTTTATCCTTTATCCCTGAGTTACATTATAACACTCTAATCATTAACCTTCTTCAGATGTTGTATCCCTATATAATGAAAAAACTAACCATACTTCTACTTTTCTTGCATAGTGACAGGTGATCATTGGATAAGTTCATGATTCATCTTGAAGTGGTGAGCTTTCATATTTTAGAAGACCTAGCTTCATAATTTGGTTGTCCTTATGTCATATACTTTTCTTTGGTTTAGTTTTGGCTATCGGTGGGGGCATATCCCAACTTAGATTGATTTTGGTTCTATATAGAGGCCTTGTGGATTACTTTAGACTTGGCATTAGTAGTTAAAGTCTTAGAATTCTCTTAAGTTATACTTATCTATATTGCTTTACATTTATATCTGTTGTTATATTATATCTTGTTCCGGTTGACTAGGCAAAGTGGGTGGTCTCCGGTCCTCGATGAACTTAAGATACCTGTCATGATCAGGCCCTGGTTTGGGTCATGACAAATTTGGTATCAGAGCTTAGGTTCAAGATCATTGGGTGTCCATAAATTTATGTCAAGTAGAGTCTTGCTTATGGGTGTGTTGTGCATCACACATCTAATTAGGAGGCTACGAGGCATTTAGGAAATGTTTCTCATTCTTTCATACTCTAGATCATGCAATTATGCTTTCCATATGAAAGTAATCCAACTTCCTTCCTTCCTCTAGTTTGTAGGATATGTCTCATTAATGAGGAAATACAAGTGCAAAGGCTTAGCTTCCTAACAGTGTGGTCCTTTCTTAATGAGTTATCTAAAGTTGTAGAATGGCGCAGGGACTTGAAAGGAGTCCATTAGTATGTCAAAGTGTGTTGATTCAGGCGTGTACCTCTAACTTCATGAATCATGCTTTTTATCTTGAGGTAAGATGTGTAAATTATCCCTTTTGACAACTTTATTGCAGACATCTCGCTTAAGGGGAGGATACGTATCTAAATACTGGGGTGGTGTTTCAATCTAAAAGGTAGTATAAATTTGGGTGGTATGACCTATGAGTAGTATGGTGATCCCTAGGTTAGTGATATAAATCTTATATTTAGAAGTTAGAGTGAGGGTCTTTTTAGTGAAAAAGAGATAGTTGTGTTTGCATGACCTTTAAGTAGGTGTTGGAGGTAGTACACTTTTATGGTGTTGGTTATGGTGCACCAAATATTAGCAAACTTACGGTAGTCTATAAAAAAGAGTGGTTAGTATTTGTATCTTTAGTTGAAATATGAAATTAGTTCATGAGGACTAGATATTGTAGTAGTAAAATAAATCATAGGTTGTTAATGGAAGGATTAGTCGGCTAATAATTTATGAATTTAGCATTCACTTAGGGAGATCATCGAAAGAGGGGACTCAATGGGGTTAATAGAATTTTGAAGATAGTTGGGGTGTATGTAATGGTAAGCGGATATAATATGAGGATGTGAATGTTCCATAAACCATAAGGAGTTAGGTAATAAGATTAAGATCAACTATCCTTATTAGGTTGTTTTAATACACTAAGGGTCCCTTAATTTTTATCTAGTAGTTGTAAGTTGGTTTGGTATGTGAGAAGACGTGCAAGGAATATTAAGGTATAGTAGTAATGTTGTGAAGAAGAATATGCTTGTGGGTGGTAGTTAAGTTAAATAAGGAATTTAGGTTGATTTCTCTACTTAATTGACTAGTATATTATGCAGGATATTTCATTGGTGGTACATAATTGTTACTAAACACTAGGTTTGAACTTTAGATGTTGACAATGATGATAAGGATGTTAGCTCAAGAATTGTGATGCAATATTTGTGGGAATGAATTAGTAGGTTTGATATAATATGTGAAAGAGCTTAAGGTTGATGACTTGTGAAGCATTGGAGTGCATAATTATGATTGATGTTTGAGGTCTAGTGTTGGAGAAGAAATGGTGGCTAAATCATTAAATGGATAAGAGCCCCAAGTTATAAGAATAAAGTATGCTCAGTTTTGAGTTATAAATGCCATGTATGCCTAGATTATGTTGTTAAATTTCTTAGTATGGAGAAGTCTAGGGAGTTGTTAAATGGAATTATTTAAAGCTGAATTGAGGGAGAAATAAATAGACTATATGAATACTTGGTGTAGTTTTAAAAGTCTTGTTAAGTTATGAGGTTTTGATATTTGAGGTGTAATACTAGTATTTAAGGAGTTAAAATGGAGTGTTACATGTTTAGAAGCATGGATGTCGATGCCCATGAAAATATTAGTTTTAAGGCAATGACCTTAGAGGTTGGAGGAAGTTATTATTAGTATCCCTGAAGGGGATGTCCTAGAAAGAATTTAGTGTATTCATATTAAAGTTGTTGAGGGGAGTTTATGTTCTGGTGTATAGTGATACCCTTTCCCCATTGTGCGGACTGTTGAGCGTATAGATTTAATGAGGGGATGTAATTTCAAGATTGGGATAGTGACCTTTTACAAATCTTGAATTTTCTCATGGCGATGAATTTCAGGGGCGAGTCCTAAAAAATCTATTCTTACTTTAGAAAATTCCTTCTATATCATTTTAAGAGGACATTCTACCAACATCCCCCGTATTGAAATGGTGTCGATGCCTATATTTCTAGTTCTTTATACAACCTATGCCCATTTTTTGGCCCTCTAATTATGATCTAGGTGTCTTGATGTTGAAGCCCTTCATTCTTATTGGATCATATCTTATGTCACAGACCCACCTTTAGTAGTACAAAAAATATATGATGTAATTGAATACTATCACTCCTATCTTTGAAGCTAATACATTAATTCCAAAGTTACTCTCTTTGTGTCAACATAGTAGTGGTTATGGAAGCACAGTAATGTTCAAGATTAGAGAGTGGCTGATCTCTACTATAAAATTTTGGTGTGGCTACTTGAACTAAGGTTATAGCTTAGGCAATTACTTGGGCGCCACCTAAGTCAGTTCCAGATGCCAAAAACACTCTGTTTTGAGTTATTTTAACGGTAATTAAGTCTTTTAACACTCCTTACATGTCCCTAAACTTAACCCTACAAAATATATAGTTTCTAAACATATTTCAACCCTATTATCATCTCAAAGCTCATCATTCAAGAGCAATAAAAGAGAAAAACAACGAGGGTTGTATAACTAAGCTTGAAGATCCAATTTCAAGGAAATTCCTCCGTCAATCATCAAGAATCTTCCTTCTAAGGTATAGTGAGTTGATTTATGGAGCCCTTTCATCCATAAAGCTTAAAAAGCCTCTTTTTCATTATAAAGTATGATTTCTATATTGTTGGGTGTTGATGATCATGTTTTTGATATTGGGTGATTCCCAAGATGGAATCTTTATATGTTTTTTTTTAATTTCATGATATCATATGGGTTGGAAACATGTAAATTTGATTTTTCATGATGAATTATGATGATTTCACCTATGCTTAAGATATGCATGTAAGGTGTTTGACAAAATGCGTAAGAAACTAGAAATCATGCAATATAGCTAAACTGTGACAAAGTGAAGGATTCACGATATGCCCTTACGTTCCAATAACTTCTATGTTGATAATGTGCCTTGTAAATATTGTTGGAATACTCATGAACTATTCTTATGACATTATGCTATGTTTACTTGCAAATCCTACTTATGAACAAGATGTATGATAACCATGCAATCCACAT
>NC_061111.1:96650140-96651061 GCF_002878395.1 Capsicum annuum | reverse complement strand
AACCATGCTTAGTATGAGATCCCTACTTATGATATTATAAATTATGAACTCTACTCTTATGATCAAGTCGGTCATGTGGGTCGATTTCCTTTCTTTAAGTCCTGGGGGTACTTGTACCTAAAAACTATAGTTGTGTGCCTAGATCAATGTCATGTTTTACGATATCCAAACTCAAGCTATGATTCCATAGACTTCAGTTAGTCATGTGACTCAGGAAAACCTAATGATCTTAGTTAGTTGTTAGATATCAGTAATATTCCACCAGTCAACGGAATTCAGTAAGATTAAGTCATGCACAGTCAGTTATTCATGTCTAGTCCCTCATGATGGGAGTAGAGGTTAGCACCGAGTGAACCCAAGGATGGGAACTCACCCACCAGTTCAGGGTGTTATTCTTAGTAGTCATCCTTATGTTCCAGAACTACGTAGCCAGCATAGGTTAAGACATCTTAACCTATCAGATTAGGGTTGATGAGGTGGCTTAACTCGATAATTTAGGGTTTCCACCATTCTCATTGAGTACCCGCCAGATAACGGTCACTCACAGGCTGTCCTTACCCGTGAAATGGTATTAAAACCCCTCTAGTCTGGGCAGAGATTGGACCCCAGCTTAGCCATAACGGCATACATGGGGCATGTTGGTTAAACATTACTTCCCACAGTTTCAGTATCAGTCTCAGTAAAAGAAATCAGGGTTTTCTTCAGATTTCAATATATACAGGACTATCAGATACAATCGTCCATGTTATTAGTTTCAGTATCAGTCATGACAGTTATCAGTAAACCATTTATTAGCTTACAGGTCATGCTATCACGTATTCACGGTCCCAGTTTTTATATATGTGTGTTTGCACTCCCACATTCATATTAGTCGGTCAGTATTATTAATGCATGAAACCCTTTATGTTCATCCTACCTTCC
>NC_061111.1:96616896-96650040 GCF_002878395.1 Capsicum annuum | reverse complement strand
ATTTTTACGGAGTTAGTTGAAGACATGTTCCTTCAACTCGTTATTCAGATAGTTTAGAGGCTTTCAGATTTATATTTAGATTTATGTTCAGATTTACGTTCAGATTGAGTTATTTTGGGTATTTTCACCCACATGATTGTATTCAGTTGAACTTTATGGCCTTACAGTTCTATGTATTCTATATTATTATATCATGATTTATAGTATACAGGTACATATATCACTCATGGGTTTGCTTGTGGTCCTTTGGGGTCATGAGCACCGTGTAGCATTTTAGTTCAGAAAATTAGGGTGTTACAGTTTTTGATGGGGAGATCCATCAAATTTGTGTAGTAAAGATAGGTTTGAATGTTGTGAGTGGTAGTAAGACACCCCAGATTTTGCCCTTTGAAAATTCCTTGAGCTTTGAGCTCACTGCACTGGTTATTACTGAACCCTATGAGTCGTAGGGTGTCCTATCGAGTCATTGGGATGAGTTGTAACCAAATCAGTAACTTTGTGGCTTGATTCTTCTTTAAGTATGAATATCTCGATAAGTGCCGTATGGATATGTTATTAGTAATTAGGTTTAATCATAGGGAGCCCAGTGTATACCCCTATTTAGGTTCTGTGTTGATTACAGCGGACCCTTGGAGTCGTAGGGTCTCATTAGGAATGGGTTGGACGAGTCATAATGTCTACAGTATATGGGATCTTAGTCACTATCTTGGTTACAACTCGTGGTGATGAGTCATAAGGTGTAGTAACGATTCGATGGTTGACTCGTAGTCAAAGGTGACCCTTTTTTAGTTTTTAAGTTAAGGGCATTCTAGATATTTCCCCTCTTACCCAACCTAAAACTCATAACTTACAATATCTTTAGAGTATCATTATCACTCAAAAATAATCAAAGTAACTTCTTAATACCCATGACTTACAATATCTTTAGGGTATCATTATCACTCAGAAATAATCAAAGTAACATCTTAATACTCGCAAATTCTCAAGGTCAAGAACACAGTGTTTTTAAGTGGTTAATAACTTTGGGCTTTAAAATGTTGTTTCTCTCCGTACATCTTGCTATTTTAGGCATGTTACTTTTCTCTCTTTGTTAATTTTGAAAAAGCATGTGTTTTAAAGTATTATCCATGTGATGTTTATGTTGGTTTTGAAACAAAGGTTGGGTTTTTTTTTAATGTTTCTGAATTGAACAATGCTTCTCATAGTTTGTATATAATTTTCTTGCTTTAATCATGGTTTTTAACTTGTGGATGCATGGTAAGGTGAATGAACTAAGGAATTATGATTTTCCCAAACTTATGACTTTTGAAGTGGTTATGCCCCCAACCCCACAATATAAAATTGGTTTTAACTATGAGAACTATGGAAATTTGTAAAATTGAATTGGTCTTGAACTATTGCTTGATATAAAGAGGTATTTCAAATACAATGGTATGTTTTAATGGACAAAGAGAGTCGGTATCTCCCACCTTGTACTAATGACAAAAAGGAGTAATTTCTCTAAGTTAATGTGAATTTTTTTGGGCACGTTGTTGTTACCTTGATAGTGTAGTTGGGCTCTAATAAAGGTTGTGTCGCTAAGTTGGGAAAGTGGAGGTCTAAGCGATCGATACTGGAAAGCGCATTTGCTGATGTGGGGGTCAAAGTGACCAAGGAGGTTCAAGTCCCCCTTATCACTATTTTAGAATTAGGGAGATTTGGTCTACCATAAATTATTAAAAGATCAGGAGCTTAAGTCACCTTGGTATATGTTGAGAGGTTCGAGTCCCCCATATGTATATATATGAGATTATTGTTTGATTCGTACGGCTACATGTACTATATCCCAACTAGGGGATGAGATTTGGGACTTATATAGCCTGTGGGTACTATTATATAACGGTTGAACTACATAATCCAGGATAAAATATTTGAAAAGCATTTTAAGCCATGTTCCCTGTCCCGACATATGATATATATGTATAAGGATTTGATTATGTGCATTGGTTTTTAATGATGTTGAACTATAGATCATGTCATTATGTTATCGTTATCTTTGTGTTACATGGTAGTGTTTACCTCGCTAACCATCTTCAAATGTTATATCCTCATGCGATGTAGGAATTACCCATACTTGTACTCCCTCTGTTCAGTGATAAGGATTCAGGATCATCTCGAGAGTCTACTTGATGTGGTGAGGTTCAATGCATCGAAAGGCCCCATTTCAGGATTATGTTTCTTTTTTTATAAACTATTGAATATTATTTGTTGCTATTTTTGGGGGCAGGTTCTGACACTTCATTGATGTTCAGTTTTGGATCATTGTTTAGAAGGTTTGTTTGGACTACTATGGTTATTGGGCGGTGTCGGTCGATCGTTTGGCCAATTGTCGATGGATAGTTATGGATACGTATTTAAAACTTTCTTAGGCTATTATACACTATCTTGTTATATATTTAGAATTCATTCGACCATGGGGTGTGGTATGTTTTGATGGTTAGGTACAGGGGGTGATCTATAGTCTGCATGGGACTTGAGATACCCATCACGGCTAGTCCCTATTTTGGGTTGTGATAAAGCTGTTATCAGAGCCTAGGTCTAGTGTCATTAGGTTTCCAACAAATTCGTGTCAAGTAGAGTCTCGTGCGCCACACTTCTAAGGGAGCGGCTATGAGACATTTAGGAATGTTTCTCTTTCTAGTTGTTTTGTTTCAAGCTAAAGGGTCTAAGGTATTGAATCTCCTCTAATTTTCTTTTGTTTTCTTTCTAGATCATACCTCCTAGACAATCTGAAGCTCATGGAAACTCCTTTGTTCCACTTGAGGACAATGTTGATGGGACATGCCCTGCTTATGGGGTACAGTCCTGGTCTATGGGTCCAGTTCCTGATTGTCCTCCTGGAGTTCCACTGGTCCCCTCTATTCCTCCTCGGGCTTCCCATGCTGATGTGTTGAATACAAAATTTCGTAAGTCTATTCATAAGTTGGCTCAGTTGGTAGATTCTCAATCTGAATGCGTATCTTCTATTACTCCATCTTCTGAGGCCACAAGGTTTGGCTAGTTTATGAGGTTGAGTCCTTATGTGTTCACTGGTTCTATAGTTAAGGAGGATCCTCAAGGTTTTATAGATGAGATAGAGAAGATCTTCTAGGTTATGCATGCTACTAATGAGGAGGGTTTAGGATTTGGTACCTATCAGCTGAAGGATATGGCATGCCAGTGGTATGGGGAATAGGAATAGTCTAGGGGAGACGATGTTGAACTTGTACTGTGGGATGATTTCTCTAGTGCTTTTCTGGATTGCTTCTTAACTCAAGAGCTGAAGGAGGCAAAAATAAAAGAGTTTTTTAATCTGAAGCAAGGTAGGATGATGGTCAAGGGGTATGCTTTGAAGTTCCATAAGTTGCCCTGATATGTCTCGAGTTAGTATCTATCATGAGAGCTACAATGAGGAAATTTACTTCTGGGTTGTCCAGGGATTTAATTCTAGAGAGTAAGGCTACCTTGTTGAACAAAGATATGGAAATCTCTAGATTGGTTGTGTATATGCAGCAGGCTGAGGAAGAAAAGAAGAAGCAGGCGATGATAGGGGAGAGGCAGAACAAGAAGTTTAGATTTTCTGATTAGGGTAGAGGTCAACTGCAAAGCGGTAGGTGATGAGTGGTTAATTTACCATTTATTTACACTTGACATTCATGCACATTACCATATTTCAAATGAATAAAAGAGACCTATGTATGATTAAATGAACTAATATCCATATTTTGTAGGCATACGGGCTATAAGATGAGAGCTAAAAAGGATCAAAGAAAGAGAAAAGAAGTGGAGCTGAAAGACCTGGAGAAGAAACAAGCCTCAGTTACCGAGATCGGGGCCTGAGGGATGAGATCGAAGCTAGTTAATTGTTAGCAACTCCAATCACATTGATCTACACGCAGTCGCACTACCATGATCGCGGTAAATTTGGTGCGATCACAGCCACACGGGAGTTAGCTCAGGGGCAGTTTAATAACTTTCTGTAGCTAACCCTAAATCCTTTAAAATCTAAAAACCCTTTCCCATTTTGGGCATTTTAGAGACTAGAAGTACACCCATAAGTAAGTTTCCCTTAGGTACACATGATCCCAGGATTCTTCAAATATCAAAGTTTAATTAAAGTTTGTTGCTTAGTTTGTGAAATCAAGTACTAGAAATATACACTTTTCCTTAACTAAGACCCCCTCCTAATTTTCTATTATGTCATTTACTTTACTAATACTTCGGATATTATCTTTGTAGCCCTTAATTACCCACAAGACTAGAACTCTATTTTTCACTCCTTGTGGATTCGACCTCAACGCGAGTTGGGATATTGACAACGACCATCCTCTACCACTTTAGATGGTACAGGTGAGCTTTATCAAAATGGTTTCGTTGTCGGGGACAGAAATTTAGTTTTCATTTGTGCGGTGTTGGTTCTTACTTAGGGTATACCTATAGTGGTGTGTATTTATTTTGGTTGTTGTTTTTGCTTCTTTATAGGTGATCTATGCAGCATACACAAAACTATGAGCGACAATGCTAGTCAAGCAAAACTATGAGCGACAATGCTAGTCAAGCCGGGTCTTTTGACATCCCTCTTGATGATGAGGGGAAACTCAATGATGTTGGTCATTAAAGTTCTATCTAGATCCCACCAACTCATGGGAACGGTGTCTTTCATGTCACAAGTTTCATGTTGCACTTATTACAAATGAATGGAATTTTAAGGGGGTGGGCAAGCTTATGAAGACCTAACCTTTACTTTAAGAATTTTATAGAGGTGTGTGCACCCTTTGATTTTGCACACATAACCCAAGAGTCCATCCAGCTTCGCCTTTTCCCATTTTCTCTAATGAGAGAGGCGGTATTATGGCTCTAATCTTTTTTGATCGGGTCTATCACTTAATGGGATGATCTCACCATAGCCTTTCTTGATCGACATTTCCCACTGTCCAAAATGCTTCAATTGAGGGATGAAATCATCATCTTTTGGCAATTGAATGGAGAGCCTTTGTATGAAGTATGGGAAATATTCTACGGAAAACTAACACAATGTACATACCACAAGGTCTCGAAGAAGATGCTTCTCTTAATTTTCTACCGTTCTCTTGACCCACTAAACCAGACCGTGGTGGACAATGCGGTGGAAAGCTTTCTTATGAAGTTGCATTATCATGCTACAATGAATTTGCTTGAGGAGGTTACCAATAAGAACTAAGGATGGCATACCCGAGATGTCGAGGTTCCTAAGAGTTCTCCCACTACATTCTTGGTTGACAAGGAACAAAGAAAATGAGATAAAGAAAGAGAGGAGAACATGGCTAGGTGATGACACCACTAGATCTTTTAAAAAAACATATGATGGGCACAAATGCAAAAGTGGTGAATGTTTTGGCAACAAAAGCCTATGAATATGATGAAGAGGCTAAAAAACTTGATGTGGAGAATCGATACTTGGCAAACTATCCGGGGGGTTCCCGCCTCACCTATCAAAGGAAAGGCAGGAACCAAGGTTGGACGAACCATGAACGTGATCTTGATTAGAGGGATAGAGATCGTGACTATAAGTTCTATGTTCCTCCCCATGATCGGTAAAATAACCAAGAGCCAAGTTTCATTGACCTCGACAAGTACAAGTCTGAGATGTTTTAGGAAAGATCTTGATGAGAGTGGAATGAACAGAAAAAATAGTTCGTGAAATGAAAGGTTGTACTGTTTTGCCCTAGATCTGTGCAAAGAAAATGAGTAATGGGTTCAGACCAAAAAATCTCCCAGTATTTCTTAATAGGCTTGAGGCTACTAGGTTGTAGTGTTTTACCCTGGATCTGTGCAAAGAAAATGAGTAATAGGTTCATAAATTCTACGCCATCCTGAGCGTAATGTCTTTCTCGAGCCCATCCAACATGACTATCAAAATTCAGGGAAAACATTAAACTTTAGGGCAGAGCAAATTAATGGTATCTACGGGCTATCAAATGTAAACATGGGTGAGTTTGAAGAAAAAAGGGTGTGAGCTGGGAAGCTGGTTGCGGAAAGATTATGTCCTAGAAAGAAAGTTTCATAGGTAGAAACCAAGAGTAACATCCATATGAATGACTTTACTTCCGAGGCTCGAATTTGGTTGAACATAATATGTAGCCGAGTTTCCCATTGCACCCATATGACATTAGTCCCAAATTTGCAGACTCGAATAGTCGGTTGCATTATAGATAACATTCCTTTGAATGTTTGTCAACTTGTGGTTTCTGACATGAAATTCTTCAAGAACCAAGGTGGTACGCATATTTTATTCCCCTATTTGATTACTGAACTTTGTAGGAGAGCTGGGGTTAAAGAATACTCTAGAGACACTTGGTTATGCCCTGGTACCCCCATCTATCCATTGAGAATTCAAGGAGAAAGCACACCAGGTAAAAGAAAAAAAAGAAAGATCGACTTTGTGAAGTCAACATGTGAGGAGCCTGAGTCTCATAGGACATCCACCGTAGGGCCTCCTGAGGATATTAGAGTTGATATTGAGCCCATCAAGGAGCACGTGTCTAGTTTACCCTAGGGATCGAGAGAGCCCTCTACCACTTGACATTATATATGTCACGGGTCGATTACACAAAGTATCAAGAGGATCCAAAGAAACAGGGAGCTAGCATTATTAGGCTTGAGAAATCTTGCTCATCCTTAGCAGTGTCACATCATGTTCTCCGAGTTGCACATGAAAAGATGGTCATAAGAAAGAAGAACAAAGATAGGTTCTTTAACAAGATGTGAAAGGGGGTAAAAGGATTTTGTAAGGTCCTAAAACCCCATGATCGACTTCCTTCATCCTGAGTGGAGAGCGACGATGAGGCTCCAGTCGAGTGGCCTAGTCTTGAGGAGGTTGATGATGATACAGAGTTCGAGAGTAACAATAGCTCTTGATGCGGTTTCAGGGAGCACCCTTATCTCTATTTATGCTTGATTATTTATGTAGTGAGGAAACTGCCACCTCTTTTTTAGGGGTCCATGTCTCTATATTCATTTGATTTGGGCAAGTATTATTGTATTTTTGGATATTTAATTATTTCTTTTTGATGACTTTTATTTTTTATATATATTTGGCTTGTAATATTCGGGCACTCTGATGGTGACCACATTTGCATAGATTAGTTATTTTGTTCTTTTATTTTTACTTTTTCTTTAGTTTGCTTATGGAGATATCAAATGAGTTTTTCCCTATGATAGATTGAGTGACGATATTCTTAAGAAAAAAGTGTCGTGTTTGGGTTTGGAGCCATGGATGCAGGGAAAGTCTGAGTACCCGTGGCATCAAAGTCACAAATGCAAAGGAAGTCTAAGTACCTGTAGCATTTCAGATTTTGGAATCGCATTTATACCTATGGCAAATATCAAATAGCCATCTGGTTGATTGGCCCATACGAAAACCACAATGTGAGATTAAGGCTTGGGTTAGTTCCATAATTAGCAAATCATAAGTGGTACCCATGCAAAGAGAACACCTCACTCCATACAAAAATTTTCATAAATCGAGGGCATGGACATGAGCGACATTATAACAAATCTTTTTCTTTTTTCATGACACTGAAATTTTGACTTGTGAAAATTGGGAAATACTCCATTTTTTTGTCTCTAGCAAAAGGGGAAATTGAACCTCCTTGGCAAATTTTACATGCCGTGTGGGATGAGTTTATTTGTCCAAATCTCTTGTGTACTTGTACTATCTAGAACTTTTCTCATTAGTCATTCAATGGTAATTTTGATTCTACTTGGTTGGATAGAGGATCTTAGGCCATCTTTTCGACATTGGAATTTCACTTTAGCCTAAAAATGTCTACCCTTGCATAGATGTTATTCCTAGTCACCCACTTTGAGCCTTTAGACATTTCTTTGGCAAGCACATTACAAGCCAGGAGCCTTTCAATCTTTATCTTTCTTTTAAACCCTACCCTTCTTGAACTTAAAATTACAACTTAATGCTAAAAGCCTAAGTTGGGGGTGGTGATGATTGAAAGAGGTAACTTTAGGCCACGAAGTTATAAGTGAGTTTCTATAAGCTTAATCATTGAGAACAAATGAATAAGAAAAAGAAAGGATCCAACAAAGGAAAGAGAAGCACAAAGGGTGCAAGAAAAAGAAATAAAAAGAAAAATGGGTGAACTAAGAAAATAAAAAGTAGGCCCATGTGTAAAGAGTGAAAACAAAAAAATTGGCCCATGATCAAAAGTTGAATGGAATAGTGTGATGTAGAAGTTCAAGGATGGTTTAGCCGTATTTTTCCTAAAAGATATCCTACCCTACCCCGAACTTATAGCATAAAAAACCCTACATGATTCCCAACCTAATAGTTTTATTATAGTGGCGATTGAAAATAAGGGCAAGCCTATGGCATAGTACTTGTTAGCATTGAGAGTTCTTGTGAGGGAGATATTTTTGCACTTAAATTCCTTGTTGCATACTTGATATCTTGGTGTGTGAAATTTTCCTACTTGTGAGGAGTCATGTGAACAAGTTGAGGTGGGTGACTTTATCGTCTTTCGAGAAAAGAGGCAAAAGGGAGTATAGTGTAGTTGAGGTCAAATCTTGAGTCATTCCTAGAGTATCGGTTATTGTTTTATTTTTGATCTTTGAAGTCTTTTGCATCCTTGAAAAATCATATTTTATGTTGAGAGATGTTGTAAATATAGTTTTGCCCATGTTTTAAGAGCTAAATTGTGGTGTTAACTAAGCTTGAAGTCATCATGATCATTTGGGTCATTCAATGTGGGCATAAAAGTGCATAGTCTCATGATAAGGGGTAGTGTTGCTTGAGGACAAAAAAAGCTTTAAGATGGGGGTGTTCATGAGTGGTTAATTTACCACTCATTTACACATGACATTCATGCACATTATAATGTTTTGAATGAATAAAAGAGACATATGTATGATCAAATATAGTAATATCTATATTTTGCAGGCATACGGGCTATGAGATGGAAAGATATGGACTTAAGGAAAAAAGATCAAAGGAAGAGAAAGGAAGTGTAGCTGAAAGACCTGGAGTAGAAACAAGCCCCAGTTAGCGTGATCGCGGCCTAAGGGATCGATGGTGGCCATTCAAGATGGTCAGAAACCGCGATCACATTGATCTACATGCGTTTTCTCTAGCCGCGATCATGGTCACCTGGGATTTAGCTCAGGGACAGTTTCATAATTTTCGGTAGCCAACCCCAAATCCTTTAAAAGCTAAAAACCCTTTCCTATTTTGGGTATTCTAGAGACTAGCAATACCTTGAATTTGAAATTGAAATCCTAAATTGGGCAAGAATTGTAAATTTAATTTGGATATTTTGATTTTGGTATTTGTGAAGAATGGATTCCTTGAACATCCTATTTGATATATGTTTCTCTCTTTTCTTCATGAGTAGCAAAATCTTTTAGTCTTGGGATTATGTTAAACTATGGTCTAAATTAGTTGTGGGTTGTGATGTATTTTTTACATGATAGTTAGATGATAATGGGTTATACTACTGCTTGATTAAATTGGTTGGAATTTGTGGGTGAAAACCCCAAATACCCTAATAGGTTTGTGGGTGAAAACTCCATGCTATTGAAAACCCAAACCATCCTTGAAAGAGGGGTTTGGGTGAACTATAAGAACCCTCATCATCCTTGAAAAAGGGATGTGGTAACCAATTCAATAGTATACAATTATTAGGATTTATCTACTTATTTTCACTATCTTAGACATAAGGGTAATTTTGTGGTTTATTTTACCTTAGGTATTATCCTAGAAATAGGGATGCCCAAATTGAGGTAGTAGGTGAATAAGATTGTCACACTTGTTAGGTACCTGAAAGGTTTAATAAGTAAAATCTTTGAGGTTTTATTAAGAAACTAGACTCAAGGTCCCTAGACCTACCGTACCACATTAGAAGTTTACTAGCATATGCATCAAATCTCACACATGCACACGTAAGTTGCCGTTAGGTAAACATGATCCTAAGATTCTTCAAATATCAAAGTTAAATTAAAGTTTGTTGCTTAGTTTGGGAAATCAAGTTACTAGCAATATACACTTTTCCTTAACCAAGAACCCCCTCCCCCAATTTTTAATTATGTCATTTACTTTACTAATACTTCGAGTATTATCTTAGTAGGACTAAATTACGCACAAGACTAGAACTCTATTTTTTCACTCTTTGTGGATTTGACCTCAATATGAGTTAGGATATTTACAACGACTATCCCCTACCACTTTAGATGGTATAGGTAAGCCTTATCAGTAGGGATAGTGAAAATTGGGATAAGATGAAGTGGGGGAGTTCAGGATCCTACTTTATGGCTAGTGCTCCCTCTTTGAAGTTGTCAAGTAATCATCATTCTCAGCATTATAGTAGGTTTGGGGAACAGGGTGCCCAATCTCAGGCTGGTGGAGCTCAATTCACTCCATCATATCCTTTTTGTAGATTGTATCGGCAGGCGCACCATAGGTTTTATGAAGAGTGGAAGAACAAATGTTTAAATGTGGTCAAACTAGTCATTAGCAGAGGGATTGTCCATATAAGGTTTCTTTATGGGAAAATAATATTCTTGTTTCCACTTTATCAACTCCTGCACCAAAGGTTGCTGGTTCTACTTCTGGTACTGGAGCTGGACGAAATCACTTGTATGCTCTTATACCCGCCAAGAGATTGAGGCATCTCCTAATGTCCTCACTGGTATGTTATGACTCCTTTATCATGATGTTTATTTCTTGCTTGATCTGGGGTCTAGTCTTTCTTATGTGACTTTATTTGTTACTGTATATTTTGGTTTTATTTTCGAGTATATCCCTGATCCTTTTTTTATTTCTATCCCGGGAGGTAACTTTCTGGTTGGTTGAAGAGTCTATAGGGGTTGTGTGGTGTTTGTTGGTGGTAGAGAAACTTTGGTAGATCTGATAGAGTTAGGCATGGTTGATTTTGATGTCATATTGGGGATGAACTAGCCGACCTCATGCTATGCCTCCTTAGATTGTTTAACTCGTAAGGTCATGTTTATATTCCCTAATGAAATAGTCATTGAGTAGGAATAGGGTTCTCTAGTGCCTAAGGGAGTATTCATATCATATCTTAAAGCCCAAAAATTAATTTCCAAAGGATGTGTTTACCATATGGTCCAAGTTAAAGATTCTAACTCAGAGGGTCCTTCCTTACAATCCATTCCTGTGGTTAATGAATTCCCCGAGTTTTTTTTGAATGACCTTCCTAGTATACCTCTCGATAAGGGTGATTGATTTTGGGATTGACCTTATTCTAAACACTCATCCTATTTCCATCCCTCCTTATAGAATAGCTCCAACTGAGTTGAAGAAGCTTAAAGAGCAGTTGAAAGACCTCCTTGACAAGGGTTTTATCTATCTTAGTGTATCACTGTGGGGTGATCCTATTTTGTTAGTGCACAAGAAGGATGGTTCCCTTTGAATGTGCATAGATTATCATCAGTTGAATAAGGTTACTATAAGGAATAAGTATCCTCTTTCTTGAATTAATGATTTGTTTGACCAACTTCAGGGTGCTAGATATTTCTCTAAGATTGATCTTAAGTCAGGTTATCATAAGTTAAAGATTAGGGAGGTGGATATCCCTAAGACTATCCTCCAAACCCGGTATGCTCATTATGAGTTCTTAGTCATGTCTTTTGGTTTGACTAATGCCCCATCATCATATTTATGAATAACATTCTATTATACTCTAAGAGTGAGGTGGATTATGCCAATCACCTCCGTATCATGTTACAAACCTTTAAAAATAAGCATTTATATGCTAAGTTTTTGAAGTCCGAGTTCTTGTTAAATGTTGTTACTTTTCTAGGTCATGTCATTTCTAGTGAATGAATCATGGTGGATCCACAAAAAGTAGCAGTGGTTAAGAAGTGGCCTAGGCCCATGACTCTAACCAATTTCTAGAGCTTGGTTTTAGTTGGCTACAATAAGAGATTTATGAAAAGTTTCTCGACTATAGTTGCCCTATTAACTAAGTTGACCTAGAAAAAGGTAAAGTTCTTATGTTCTAACGCTTATGAGGGTATCTTTGAGATGCTACAAGATAAATTGACTTTAGCTCTAATTTTTACTATGCCTGAAGGCAATGATGGATTTGTGGTTTATTACGATGTTTCTCATATAGGAGTTGGTTTCGTGTTGATGCAGCATAGTAAGGTGGTCGCCTATGCTTCTAGGCAGTTGAAAGTTCATGAGAAAAATTATTTTAATCATGACTTAGAGTTGTTAACGGTGGTGTTTGCATTGAAAATTTGGCATCACTATTTGTATGGAGTCCATGTAGATATCTTTTCTGATCATAAGAGCCTGCAATATGTGTTCACCCAGAAGGAGTTAAATCTTAGGTAATGGAGATGGCTTGAGCTGCTGAAAGACTACGACTGAGTCTCCACTATAACCCAGGTACAGCTAATGTGGTTGTTGATACTCTTAGCATGTTATCCATTGGGAGTCTAGCTTATGTGGATGAGGATAAATAGGAATTAGTTAAAGATATTCACCATTTGGCTAACCTTAGAGTTCATCTCTTAGACTCTGGGGATGGTGGTGTGTTTGTGGAAGAGGTGGAAAAATCATCCCTTTTTACCAAAATAAAAGAGAAGCAGGTACTGGATCCCATCTTAATGAAGATTAGGGGAGATATGGGATATAAAATAGTTGTAGCTTTTGAGATTAGTGATGATGGTATCTTGAGGTACCAAGGCAGATTATGTATTCTCGATGTAGATGTTTATGGGAGAGGATCTTGGTTGAGGATCATGAGTCATGTTATGCCATTCATTCTGGTTTGACAAAGATGTATCATAATCTTAAGGAGATTTATTAACGGAATAATATGAAGCGAGATGTGGCCAGTTTTGTGGCTAAATACATGGCATGCCAATAAGTGAAGGCTGAGCACTTGTGGCCCGGTGCATTGACTCAAAAGTTTGAACTGTTGGTGTAAAAATAGTAGATAATTAATATGGATTTTATTACCGATCTTTCTCAATCTTGGAATCAATTTTATTTGATATGGGTCATTGTGGATAAGATGACTAAGTCTGCTTACTTCGTGCTAGTGAGGACTAAATTCGACAAGGATTATTATAAGTTTTTCCTCCAAGAGATTGTAAAATTGCATGAGGCTCGTATTTCTATCATGTCATCATCGTACTAGGTTCTCATCATACTTTTGGCATTCACTTTAGGGAGGTTTGGGAACTAAGGTAAGCCTTTGTACTGCTTTCCACTCATAGTCGGATGGGCAAGAAGAAAGGACTATTGAGACATTAAAATATATGTTTCAAGCTTGCGTAATTGACTATAATGGTAGTTGGGTTGAACATTTGTCTCTTATATAGTTTGTGTATAATAATAGCGACCACTCTGGTTTTGGGATGGCTCCATTTGAGGTGTTTTATTATAGGAGGTGTAGATCTCCTATAGGGTGGTTTGAAGTTGGTGATGCTGAGATGTCTGGCCCAAATTTGGTTCTCCAAGCGAGAGAAGGTGAAGGTGATTCAGGATAAACTTTAGACCACCTAAAGTTGCCAAAAGTCCTATGCAAATATGAGGTGTAGTGAGTTAGAGTTTGAGGTTGGTGATTGGGTGTTCTTGAAAGTGTCTCCCAGGAAAGGAGTAATGTGGTTTAGGAAGAAAGGGAATCTTCTTCCTTTTTATGTCAACCCATTCTTGTTCTTAAAGATTGTTGGTAGTATTGTATATGAGTTGGAGTGTCCTCATAATTTGAGCTCCAGTCATTTAGTATTTCATGTTTCGATATTAAGAAAGTATGTGGGTAATGCTCCGATGGTTGTTCCTTTAGAGAAGGTGGGGTTTTCGGATTCTTTATCTTATAAGGAAGTCCCAGTTAAGATTTTAGATCAACAAGTTCAACATTTGTATATGAAGTACATAGCTTCGGTAAAGGTTCTATAGAGGAACCACAAGGTTGAAGAGGCTACTTGGGAAGCCAAAGAGGACATGAAGTTCAAGTATCCATCCTTGTTTTCCACTCTGGATAATCGTGCCTAAGGTATGTGTTATTCTTAACATCTTTGTTTTCTGACTTTGTTAAAGGAAAGAGTGATTTCCTTGGCATCTCTGTTTTCTAACTTTGTTAAAGGTAAGAGTAGAAGTATATAGAGTCTAATCATTCTAACAATTTCCTTGACCCATCATTTGAGGATGAATGGTCTTAGTGGGGAGGACTGAAACAACCTAAATTTTGGCCCTTGAAAATTCCTTGAGCTTTTATCTCACTACCCTAGATACGATTGGACCCTCTGAGTCGTAGGGTGTCCTGATAAGTCGTTGGGATGAGTTATATCCAAATCAGTAAGTTTGTGGCTTGATTTTTCTCTGAGTATGAGTGGCTTACTAAGAGCCGTAAGGATATGTTATGAATCGTTAGGTTTAATTATAGGGTTTCCAGTGTATACCACAATTTACATTCTATGTTAACTACGATTGGACTCTATGAGTCATAGGATCTTATTACGAATGGGTTGGATGAGTTGTACGGTCGACAGTGTATGGGGTCCTATTTACTTTCTTGGTTACAACTCATGGTGTTGAGTCGTAAGGTGTAGTGATGAGTCGATGATTGACTCATAGTCAAAGGTGACCCTTTTTCAGATTTTAAGTTACGGACATTCAAAATATTTCCCCTCTTACCCTACTTAAAAACCATGACTTATAATCTCTTTAGGGTGTCATTATCACTCAGAAACAGTCAAAGTAACTTCTTAATACTCCAAAATATTCAAGGTCAAGAACACTTAGGGTGTTCAATAGGTAGATTACTTACGGCTTTCAAGGGTGGTTTCTCTTCGTACATCTTACTATTTCAGGCATGTTACTCTTCCCTCATTGTTAATTTTGTAAAAGCATATGTTTTAAAGTATTATCCATGTGATGTTTATGTTAGATTTGAAACAAAGGTTGGGTTTTTTGAATGTTTATGAATTGAACAATGCTTCTCATGGTTTATATTTGATTTTCATGCTTTAATCATTCTTTTGAAATTGTGGTTGCATGGGTATGGTGAATAATCTAAGGAATTATGATTTTTCTAAACTTGCGACTTTGTAAATGGTTATGTCCCCAACCCCACAATATGAAATTGGATTTAATTGTGAAAACTATGGGAATTTGTATAATTGAACTAGTCTTGAACTATTGCATGATATAAAGAGGTATTTGAAATACAATGGTATTCTTTAATGAACAAAGGTATTTAGTGTCTCCCACCTTGTATTAAAGAACAAAGGGAGTTATTTTTTTAAGTTAATGGGAATTGTTTTGGGTATGTTGCTATTACCTTGCACGTGTAGTTGGTGTGACGGTACCAACAAAGTATACCTTATTGTGGAATGTTTTTAAATGAATGGGAATGTGTGATACTTGTTTTAATTAGGCTCTAATAGGGGTTGTGTAACTGAGTTGTGAAAGTGGAGGCTCGAGTGGCCAATACTAGAAACCGCATTTGCCGACGCAAGGGCCAAAGTGACAGGGAGGTTTGAGTCCCCCTTCTTACTATTTCTTCATTAGGGAGATTTGAGTCCCCCATAAATCATTACATGATCGGGTGCTTAATTTACCTTGGTGTATGTTGGGAGGTTTGAGTCCCCCATATGCATATATATGAGATTATTCTTCGGTTCGTTGATATTGGTTGTATTTATGCACTCGAGTATTACTACTCTAGCTTATTTAGCCTTGTTTTGAGGATAATTTGTGTGCTTAATGTACTGATGATGTTATAAATAAGAATATAAGTGTTCAGGGATGTCGTTACATGGTTTAAAAGTGTTCTCAAATAAGTTTGGGTTTAAGTCTCTCAACTAGAGTTCAAATAAGAAAACTAGTTATAGTAACTTGAGCCAGGGTTTGTTCTAGTCTCTCGTGTTGGATTCTAGTGTGTCAAATGAGTTCCTAGTGGTTTTATTATCTAATTATGTGTGGAAAAACTTGTTTGGAATGTGATAAGTGTAATCAAATGAAATCAAGAGCCAAAGCAAAATGTTAAAGATTAAGCGAGCAAGCCTAGTCTTAGCTCGTGTTTCTTACTCATCGCCGTGAATGTTGTGTTGTATTGAGATCTAATCCATTGTGTTTGATTATGTAGGATACTTTTTGGAGTTGATTATGGTGATATATGGATGTTGTACAAGCTGGAAATTAAAGGGAAAACAACACCAAAAGTTTGGAATGGAAGGCAAAGTTACGTCACATGGCATGGGAAAAAAAGTTAAATGTTGAACACTTACAAAATATTTTGAGGGCAACTTCCAGTAGCTGTAGGTGATTAGCATGCGAAGAAGTCTCTATAGAAGGCTTCTTTTCCTTGGAAAAATTGGTGAAGTGTAATGACAGTAGCACAGTACGAATAGCCCGCGATGCATGGTCCATCTCGGTGGAGAATAGCATTCGCCGCATGCTCTATACCCATGCTCCTATTCATGTGCAGCATGCTCTAATTCACTGCATCCAAGACAGCGTCGCATGCTTCACTTTGGTGCTGAACAGCAAGTGACATTTCCTTCTCCTATAACGCTTAGGAATGGCCCACTATAAATACACTATGTTATACACACTTTTGATTCATCTTTGATCTTTTGTTACGTCTTGGACAGATTGGGAGCTTCTCACTTCGTCTATTTGGTTCTATTTTCTCTTAATTTAGTTATCTATTATATTATATGCATTCAATTATTTGGATCATGATTATGAATATTAGTGGCTAAAAACTCCCTTTCCAGGGTTAAAGCCAAGAACATGACTATTATCGTTTTGGATTAATTTCGTTTAATTTTCTTATTATCTTTGGTTGTTTGTTTATTCTTATTTTAATTATTTTTAGGATTGATCAACCTTAGAATACATATATTTTTGACCTATTAATCTCGATAGTGGAAATATGGAGATAGAACGTGGGGATAAACAAAGTAGGGTTTGTATTCTTTTATAAAATAAGGAATTCAAATTAGCATCTAGGACAAGGAAGTACCTAGAAGCCTTACTTAATTCACACGTAGGATGATAGATTTAAGCACTTAATTGGATTATTACATCCCCGCTCAGTGATGTAGTTGTAATGGTCAAATTACGTAAACAATTAGACGTCGGGAGACCATGATCATGCAATTAACCCTATGCAATACCCCAAACTTTCTTTAAGTAAAATCTAGTCTCCAAAAGAGTTAGTGATGACTTCCTTAATGATTAATATTTAAATTAGATATAATTTCCCCAATTTTGACCTTTTATCATGTGGGAAATTGAATTAGCTTTCCAACGATACCAATTTTGTCCAAATTTGGTATCGGAGTAAAAAGTTATGGACATTTATAGAGAACTATCAGAACCACCCAGAAGTGTCGATCAGGCCGATGGAACAACGAGCTATCAATGGACTGTCTCCTGAGCCATTGAAACTAAGGTAGTGAACCCGTCTTCTAGTCAAGTGCGACGGTCAGGATCGATGGATCGTCGATGTAATACCCCATACTTCAACCTAGCTTAAAATCATCCCAAGAATGTTAGAACAATACGTTAAAAGATCAATCCATTTTTGTACACATGGAATTTTTAAGATTTTCACTTTTTGTTGAGTGGGAAATTGAATTAGTTTTCCAACGATACCAATCTTCTCCAAATCCAACATTAGAAGAGAAAGTTATGGCCAAAATACAGAAGGCAGCCAAAACTGCCCAGGTGCGATGGTGAAGGCGAAAAGACCGTTGAGATAGCGACTGACCGTCTCCCAAACCATTGCAGCGAGGCAGTGAGACCACAATCTACCTAAGAGCGATGGCCCAGGCCGACGGACTATCGAGCTAGTGATAGACCATTGACCAAGCTATCGCAGCAGAGGCAGTGAACCCCTATACGACCAAGGTGTGACGGTCAGGACCGATGGACCGTCGACCGAGCGATGGACCATCGACCCAGCGATGGATCGTCGACCCAACAACGAACTATCGCACCCACTGTTGCATACTTCGTTCAGCTATTTTAAGTTATTTGTAAAAAGGGCTTTTTGGTCTTTTACCACCCTTTTTATACCAAGTAATATCAGACATAGACTCATAAGTTCATTATCTATTTACAACATCAAATTAGGGTTTTCTCTCAAAGATAATCCCCAAGAAACAAGATCCAGATCTTCTTCAAGAAACTAAGAGATTCAAGTTCTTCAAGTCCAAGAACTTCAAGAAACTCACAACCAGGTATGTCAAGTGTTGATTCATGGGTCCCTTTCACCCATGAAAATCAAGAATCTCTTTTAAAATATAAGATTTGTGTATTTATGAATGTTCATGAGTTAAATATAATTAAAATTCATGTTCATGATGTTGTGGGGTTTTGATTCATGTTTAAAATTTTATATTCCAATGATTGACCCTGGTATATGAAGATTTGCATAATAATCATGATAGACCCCCCTTAAATTTACACTTTGATTGATGTATCCATGATTATCAGATGTGTTAATGATTGTATAACTAAAGTATGTTCCCCATGTGTTCGATTAAAGGCCTATGTGAAGGAAATGTGTCATACTAGTATGATAATTTGAAATCCCCAATCATGTACAAGTTTATGCATGTCAAATGTTTGACAAAATGTCTTAGTCAGTGAATTATGGATACATGTGTAGCCCTTGTGGTGCTTTAGAACTTCTACTACATGAAATCTCCAACTTATTGTATTATGGATTGTGATGTTGGTCATGTATTCAAGAAAGTCATGCTTTGTTAGTTTCATGCTTTCGAGTCCTGGGGGTACTTGTACCAGACAATTTAGTTGTGTGCCTAGAGCCAATGTCATTCTTTCAAGATACTCTCAGTCGAGCCATGTCCATAGAACTCAATCAGTCATGTGACTCAGGAAAGCTCAGTAATATAGTTATCTCAGTATTATTTCGTTAGTCAACGAAACTCAGTTAATTCAGTCCATTTCAGTTTAGTAATCCATGTTCAGTGTCTATTCAGATGGGATTTGGAATTAGCACTAAGTGAACCCAAGGATAGGAACACATACTGTTAGATGAGGGTGTGATTCTTAGAAGTCATCCTTACATTCCATAACTATGTAGCCAACATAGGTTGAGACATCAACACTGTCAAATGAGGGTTGATGAGGTGGATAAATACTGTTAAATGAGGTTCCTACCTTTATCTTTTAAGGACACTGTCAGATGAGGGTCACCCAAAGCTTGTCCTTACCAGTGGTGCGGTATTGACACCCTTCCAATAGGGGTTTCAGATTGGAACCCAACTCAGGTATAATGCATTATTTGAGGCATGTCGATTAGATGACTGCTTCCCACAGTTTTAGTACAGAATCAGGAATTTCAGATACAATCAGTCAGTTTTAGTACTAGAACTAAGATAATTCTACAAGATTCAGGACTGTCAGATACAGTTAACTCAAAATAGTACAGAACTTAGCTAGTTCTATCAGAACTAGACTGTCTGATAAAGTCGCTCAGTATCAGTTATTTCAGTTATATAGTTATTAGTATCCCATGTTATCAGTACTCAGACTCAATAATCATGCTATCATGACCTCAGTTACAGTTATTATGTATTCATGCATGTATTCTCACGTTCAGGTTATTTAGTCAGTTAGTATAGTTCATGCATGTGAACCTTGTTGTATTTAGCCTACCTCACATGCATACTAGTACATTCAATAGTACTGACGTATTTGCGTTATGGTATTTTATACTATAGGTTCAGATGCACGAGATCTAGAGAACTAGTAGCATTCCAGTCTTAGCAGTCAGAGTTAGCAGTGAGTCCTCATCCTTCGAGAACATGACAATTACTTTATTATCTCATTAATTTATTTATTTTAGTAATTGGAGTTAGTTGGGGACATATCCCATCAACTCCTTACTCAAACAGTTCAGTCAGTAAGAGGCTTTTCATACTAGCAAGTTCAGACAGTTATTTTAGTTTTTTTGGTATTGATATACCATATCTTCAGATGTTATGTTTTATCAGTTTTGAACCTTATGGCCTTATACCCTTTATTTCCACATTTATACAGTATATTATACAGTGTTCAGGTACAGATATCTGTTATGGGTTAAATTGTGGTCCTTCATGGTCATGAGCACCGTGTAGCATTCTGGATACCAAACTCGGGGCATTACAAACCTTTTATCAGAGCCTAAGGTTCAATAGAGTCCTAGGAAGTTTGAAAGCCACATCTAGTAGAGTCTTTTACATGGGTGTGTTGTGCACCACATTTATGTACAGGAAGCTATAAGATGTTTTAGAAACAGTTTCCTTCTTTCAGTATTCATGTCATGATAGTGAGCATAATATCCAGTTAATTTCTCAGTCTGATCTAATTGGTTTCTCCCTTTCTTCTACAGAACATGGCTCCTAAAAGAAGAAATGGGAATCAGTCAGCCCCTCAGCCCGAAGAACCTTTGGGCAAACATGTTTCTCATGCAGAGTTCAAAGCTAATTTCACTACTCTTACTCAGTCATTTGCTGCTCAGAATGAATGACCATCTGTCATTCCGGCCAACCTAATGGCCAATTCAGCTATAACTAGGATTCGGGACATCACCCGAATGAATCCTTCATCCTTTTTTTGGTCTAAGTCAAATGAGGACCCTCAGGAATTCATCGATCAGGTTTTTAAGGTTATAAAATTCATAGGGATTACTTTTAGTGAGAGCACTGAGCTAGCTACATATCAGTTACAAGACGTTGCTCACACTTGGTTTAAACAGTGAAAGTCAGAAAGGCCCAATAATGCAGGGCCTATTGGGTGGGAGGAGTTCGTCACCATATTCTTAGATAGATTCTTTCCCCAAGAGCTGAGAGAGGCTTAGGTGTTAGAATTTATCAACCTCAGGCAGGGTTACATGATGGTGAAAGAGTATTCTCATAAGTTTACTCAATTAGCTAGATATGCCCCTTATATAGTTGCAGACAATAGGGCCAAGATGAGTAAGTTTGTCTATGGGATGAATAATAGTGTTGTCAACGAGTGTATATCTACGATGTTGAATAGTAACATGACTTTAGCTAGGCTTATGACTCATGCTCAGCAAATAGAGGAGCAAAATATTAAGATGAGGGAGAAGTAGAATAAGAGAGCAAGGACAGGTAGTTTCAAATTTGCTCAGCCTAAATTAGAAGAAGGAAACCATTCTTAAATTTGTCCTAAGTAAGCAGTTCCAGCTCCTTCTTTATCTAGTGCTCTAGCTCCTAAGTTCAGGGATGGTAATAGAGAAAGGGCATCAGGTTCTAAGTCTCAGGGCAGTGTCAACAATGCCCGAACTAATCCCATTTGTTAGACTTGTGGTAAGAACCATAAGGGTACTTGCAGAGCTGGTAGCGATGTCTATTTTTGATATGGCAAGCCAGGACACAGAATCAAAGATTGTCCCCAGTCAGGCTATTAGGGTCAGCATAACCGGTCTTCAGCTCAGTTCAGTCGCCCGAATTAGTAGGGTACCACTTCCAGCACTACTCCAATCTAGGCAAGATCAGGAAAATTCTCCTGATGTGGTTATTGGTACATTATAGATCTTTCATGTGCATGTTTACGCTTTACTATATATAGGAGGTTCTTTGTCTTTTGATACTCTCTATATAGCAGGAGATTTTGGAACTAGTCTCGAAATTCTAGCAGAGCCCTTTTAAATCTCTACCCTAGTGGGTAAAACCATCAATACCTGGCGGGTATACAGGGACTGCCCGATTATGATATTTTAGAAATTCACTTCAGTAAACTTAGTCGAATTAGAGATAACTAATTTCGATGTCATTCTCGGCATGGATTGGATTTATTCCTGCTATACCATAAACGACTGTAGAAATAGAGTTGTCCAATTTCAATTTCCGAATGAACCTATCCTAGAGTGGAAGGGTAGTACTTCAGCGTTTAGAGGTCGCTTATTTCATACCTTCGAGCACAGAAAATAATATCTAAAGGATGTGTCTATCATCTAGTTTGAGTTAAGGACACTAGTTCTAAAACTCCCAGTCTCGAATCAGTCCCAGTCATAAATAAATATTCAGATGTCTTTTTGGAATATCTTCCAAGAATTTCTCCCAAAAGGAAAATAGACTTTGGCATTAATCTTCTTCCAAATACTCAGCCTATATTTTTGCCATACAGAATGGCTCCAATAGAACTCAAAGAATTGAAAGAACTATTGAAGGATCTCCTAGATAAGGGATTCATCAGACCCAATGTATCCCTGTAGGGTGCACCAGTATTATTCATGTACAAGAAAGATGATTCTCTCAGAATGTGTATTGATTACCGTCATCTTAATAAAGTTATGGTCAAGAACAAATATCCGCTTCCCAGAATTGATGACTTGTTTGACCAACTTTAGGTTGCCAACTATTTCTCTAAGATAGACCTCAGATCCAGCTATCATCAACTCAGAGTCAGAGAATTTGACATTTCAAAAATATCTTTTCATACTCGGTATGGTCACTTAGAGATTCTGGTCATGTTTTTTGGTCTTACTAATGCCCCAGCCGCTTTTATAGACTTGATGAACCGGGTGTTCAAGCAGTTCCTGGACATGTTAGTCATAGTCTTCATAGATGATATTCTGGTCTATTCGCGTAGTGAGCGTGATCATGCAGACCATTTTAGAATTGTACTTCAGACTCTCAGAGATCATCAGTTGTTCGCCAAATTTACTAAGTATGAATTTTGGCTAAGTTAAGTAGCATTCCTTAGTTATACCATTTTCGGTGATGGCATTAGGGTTGATCCTCAAAAGACCGAAGCAGTAAGAAACTGGCCCAGACCATTCTCTCCATTAGATATCAGGAGTTTCTTGGGTTTGGCTGTCTATTACAGATGGTTTGTTGAGGGATTTTCTTCTATTGCATCCCCTATGTCCAGATTGACTCAGAAGAAAGTCAAGTTTCAGTGGTCAGATCCTTGTGAGAAGAGTTTTCAGGAGTTAAAGACTCGACTCACCTCAGCTCCAATCTTAGCTTTTCCAGATGGTTCTGATGGGTTTGTACTGTATTGTGATGCATCCAGAGTAGGTTTGGGTTGTTTCCTCATGAAGCATGGTAAGATCATAGCCTATGCGTTCAGGCAACTTAAACCCCATAAGAATAATTATCCTACTCATAATCTTGAGTTAGCATCCATAGTTTTTTCCTTAAAATTTTAGAGGTATTATCTATACGGGATTCATATAGATGTGCTCATAGATCATAAGATCCTTTACTATGTCTTTTCTCAGAAAGATCTCAATCTTTGTTAGAGAAGGTGGTTAGAACTCTTAAAAGATTATGACATGAGTGTCCTTTATCATTCGGGAAAGGCCAATGTTATGGCCGACACTCTCAGTAGACTATTTATGGGTAGTGTTGCGCATGTTGAGAACAGTAAGAAGAAGCTAGATCAAGAAGTCCATCATCTTTCCAGACTAGGAGTTCTCTTAGTCTATTCAGAGGAGGGTGACATATGGGTTCAGAGTAGTTCAGAATCATCTCTAGTTTCCGAGGAGAAAGAAAAATAAGATAGAGATCCCAGTCTAGTCAAGTTGAAAGAGTCTATTAAAGATCATAAAGTAGAGGTTTTCTCCCAAAGGTGAGATGGTGAATTATGTTATCAGGGTCGTTTGTGTGTTCCAGGTGTAGAGACTTAAGGTAGCGAATTCTTGCAAAAGTGCATGGTGTGCATTATTCTATTCTTCCAAGGGCCACAAAGATGTACCGCGGATTATGGGAAATCTATTGGTGGAGTAGGATTAAGAGAGATATTGCAAAGTTTGTAGTTATGTGTGCTATATATCAGTAGGTTAAGATAGAGCATTAGAAGCCTAGTGGGTCCATGCAGGAGTTCAGTGTTCCTACTTAGAAGTGGGAAGAAGTGAACATGGACTTTGTGATGGGTTTACCTCGTACTCGTCGCCGGCATGATTCAGTTTGGGTTATTATAGACAGAATGACCAAATCATCTCTTTTTCTTCCAATCCATACCTCTTATATAGCAGAGGATTACGCCAAACTCTACATCAGAGAGTTGGTCAGATTACACGGTGTTCCGTTATCTATTATCTCAGACAGAGGTACCCAGTTCACCCTTCATTTCTAGAGAGCATTCCAAAAGGGCCTTTGTCCCAAGTTCATCTTGGTATTCATCTTAGTACAGCCTTTCATTCTTAGATAGGTGGTTAAGCAAAAAGGACCATTCAGACTTTATAAGATATGCTAAGGGCATGTGCAATCGATTTCAAGGGTAGTTGGGATGACCACTTGCCTTTGATTGAGTTTGTATATAACAATAGCTATCATTCCAGTATTAAGATAGATCCATTCGAAGCTCTCTGTAGTAGGAGATGCAGAACTCCAGTCAATTGATTCGAAGGTAGTGAGGCCTCAGTTATAGGGCCTGACTTAGTATTCGATGCCTTAGAAAAAGTCCAGTTGATTAGAGAAAGACTCCGGGCTGCTCAGAGCCAACAGAATTCTTATGCAAATTTTTGCAGAAAGGATCTCGAGTTTGAGATTTGTAATTTTGTTTATATAAAGATCTCTCCCATGAAAGAAGTGAAGATATTTATCAAGAAGAGAAAGCTCAGTCCCCGATATGTCGGTCCCTTCAAAATTCTCAGTCATTTTGGCAAGGTAGCTTATGAGCTTGAATTACCTTCACATCTACCCTCAGTTCATCCAGTCTTCTATGTATCTTTGCTTAAGAAGTTCATAGGTGACCCAGCAGTTGTAGTCCCTATTCAGAGTGTAGATGTTCAAAATATCCTCTCTTATGAAGAGATTTTGGTCGAAATCCTAGACTATCAGACTTGTAGACTGAGGAACAAAGAAGTCCCTCTAGTCAAAGTTCTTTGGTGAAAACAGTACGTTAAGGGAGATAATTAGGAAGTAGAAGTAGATATGTGAACCAAGTATCCTCACCTCTTCTCCACCAGCTCAGGTCTAGCTCAAGGTAACAGTTCTCCTTAAGCTATTCAGTTTCACGTTCAGATTTTAGTTACAAGCTTGGTGTCCATTTCATGTTCAGAATTTCATTATAAAATTGGTATTAAATGCCATTGCATATTCATTCATGCATTTGCACACCAGTTCAGTGATATAATCATGCATCAGATATGTATTCTCATTTTGAGAAACTTAGTTCCTTAGAATACTCAGTCATGCATTCATGAGTCAATTACACATGCATCAGTTAAACATGTTCAGTATGATGTACTAAGATATCAGTCATATCAGTCATGAAGTTATGTTTCAGTGGTTTATGTTCAGTATGTACTTCCGCTTATCCTTTCTCCCATCTTAATCAGTCTTATTCGAGGATGAATGTTCCCAAGAGGGAGATATTGTAATACCGCGTACTCCTACCTTGCTTGAAATCATCCAAAGAATGTTAGAACGTTACATTGAAAGATGAATCTATTTTTGTACACGTGGAATTTTTAATATTTTCACTTTTTGTTGAATGGAAAATTGAATTAGCTTTCCAACAATACCAATTTCTTCCAAATTCAACATCGAAAGAGAAAGTTATGACCGATATATAGAAGGCTGTCAAAACTACCTAGGTGCTACGGTGAAGGCTGATGGACCGTCGAGCTAGCGATGGAACGTCAAGCTAGCGATGGACCATTGCCCAAACCATCGCAGCGAGACAGTGAGACCATATCTGCCTAAGAGCAATGGCCTAAGCGAATGGACCATCGAGCTAGCAATGGACCATTGCCCAAGCCATCACAGCAGAGGCAGTGAACCCCGATTCTTCCCAGGTGCGACGGTCAGGAATGACAGACCATCGACCCAGCGATGGACCATCGCACCCACCATAGTATACTTTGTTCAGCTATTTTAAGTCTTTTATAAAAAGGGACTTTTGGTCTTTTACCACCTATTCTTACGCTTAGTAATATCAGACATAGACTCACAAGTTCATAATCCATTTATAACATCAAATTAGGGTTTTATCTCAAAGATAATCCCCAAGAAACAAGATCCAAATCTTCTTCAAGAAACTAAGAGATTCAAGTTCTTCAAGTACAAGAAATTCAAGAAAATCACAGCCTAAGTATTTCATGTGTTGATTCATGGGTCCCTTTCACCCATGAAGCTCAAGAATCTCTTTTCAAAACACAAGATTTGTGTATTTATGAATATTCATGATTTAAATAGAATTGAAATTATGTTCATGATGTTGTGGGGTTTTGATTCATGTATTAAATTATATATTCCAATGATTGACCCTAGTATATGAAGATTTGGATAATAATCATGAAAACCCCTTAAATTTACACGTTGATTAATATATCCATGATTATCAGATGTGTTGATGATTGTATAACTAAAGCATGCTCCCTATGTGTTCGATTAAATACCTATGTGAAGGAAAAGTGCCACACTAGTATGATAATATAAAATCCCCAATCATGTACAAGTTTATGCTTGTCAAATGTTTGATGAAATGTCTTAGTGAATTATGGATACATGTGTAGCCCTTGTGGTGCCTTAGAACTTCTACTTGATGAAATCTCCAACTTATTGTATTATTCATTATGATGTTGGTCATGTATTTGGAAATTCATGCTATCGAGTCCTGGGGGTACTTGTACCCGACAATTTAGTTGTGTGCCTAGAGCCAGTGTCATATTTTCAAGATACTCTCAGTCGAGCCATGTCTATAGAACTCAGTCAGTCATGTGACTCAGGAAAGCTCAATAATATAGTAATCTAGTACTATTCAATTAGTCAATGGAACTCAGTTAATTCAGTCCAGTTCCGTTCAGTAATCCATGTTCAGTATCTATTTAGATGGGAGTAGGAATTAGCACCGAGTGAACTCAAGGATCGGAACACACACTGTCAGATGAGGGTGTGATTCTTAGAAGTCATCCTTGCGTTCTAGAACTATGTAGCCAGCATAGGTTGATATATCAACACTGTCAGATGAGGATTGATAAGGCAGATAAACACTATTAGATGAGGGTTCCACCATTCTCTTTTGGGGACACTGTTAGATGAGGGTCACCCAAAGGTTTTCCTTACCAGTGGTGTGGTATTGACACCTTTCCAATTAGGGTTACAGATTGGACCCCAACTCAGCTATAATGCATTATTTGGGGCATATTAGCTAGATAACTAATCCCGCTATTTCAGTACAGAATCAGGACTGTTAGATACAGTCACTCAGTCTCAGTAAAATAACTCAAATAGTTTAACAGGTTTCAGGACTGTCAGATACAATCAACTCAGACCAGTACGAAACTCAACTAGTTCCATAAGAACCTAGACTATTAGATACAGTCGCTCAGTATCAATTATTTCAGTTATACAGTTATCAGTATCTCATGTTATCAGTATTCAAACTCAGTAATCATGCTATCACGACCTCAGTTACAGTTATTATGTATTCATGAATATATTCTTACATTTATGTTATTCAGTCATTTAGTATAGTTCATGCATGTGAACCTTGTTGCATTCAGCCTACCTCATATACATACTAGTACATTCAATAGTACTGACATATTTATGCTATGGTGTTTTATACCATAGGTTCAGAAGTACGAGCTCCAGAGAACCAGTAGCATTCCAGTCTCAGCAGTCAGAGTTAGCAGTGAGTCCTCATCCTTCGAGGACATGACCATTACTTTATTATCTCATTAATTAATTTATTTTAGTAGTTGGAGTTAGTTGGGGACATTTCCTATCAAATCCTTATTCAGACAGTTCAGTCAATTAGAGGTTTTTCAGACTAGCATGTTCAGACAGTTATTTTGGTATTGATATACCATATTTTTAGGTGTTATGTTTTATCAGTTTTGAACCTTATGGCCTTACAACCTTTATTTTTACATTTATACAGTATATTATGCAGTGTTCAGGTACAAATATCAGTCATGGGTTAGCTTGTGGTCCTTCAAGGTCATGAGTACTGTGTAGCATTACGGGTACAAAACTCAAGGCGTTATAGTCGAGCTAGAAATGGACCATCGCCTAAATTATCGCAGACAAGGCAGGAAGTTCAAGTTATGGCCATGTACGATAGGATGGACTGACAGACCGTCGAACCAGTAAGGGACCATCTCCCAAATCATCGCCACTTCCGATCAGTGATTTTAAACCCTTTTTAAAAGGGTATTTAGGTTTTTTTCCACCCGTTTTAACCCCTAATTATACTAGAACAGAGCTCATAACTTCATTATTCATCCACCACACCCAATTAGGGTTTCTGTATAAGATCAATATCCAAGAATAAGAAACCCTAGGTGTTTAATCTCAAGTCAAGAATGTAAGCTCTCCTCCACCAATCTTCAAGAAATCATCCACCCAGGTATGTCAAGTGTTGATTCATGGATTCCTTTCACCCATGGAGCTCAATAATCTCTTTTAAAAATAAAAGATTTGTGTATTTATAAATGTTTATGATTTAGTTGAATTAAAATACATGTCCATGTTGTTGTGGGGTTTTGATTCATGTTTTAAATTACCTGTTCCAATAATTGATCCTAGTATGTGATGATTTGCATAATATTCATGATAAACCCTTCAAATTGTAAATTTAATTATGCATCCATGATAATTAGATGCATTGATGATGGTATAACCAAAGTATGGTCCCCATATGTTTGATTAAATACCTATGTGGAGGAAAAAATGTCATTATGGTATGATAGCATGAAATCCCCATTCATGTACAAGTTAGTGCATGTCAAGTGTTTGATGAAATGTCTTAGTTAATGAATTATGGATAAATGTATAGACATTGTTGTATTTTCAAACTTGTGCCATGAATTACTTTTATGCTATCAAGTCTTGAGGGTATTTATACCCGACAATTTAGCTGTGTGCCTAGAGCCAGTGTCAGTTTTCAAGATACTCTCAGTTAAGCCATGTTCAGTAGAATTCAATCAGTCTCATGACTCAATAAAACTTAGTAATCTCAGTAAACATAGTAATCACAGTCAATTATTAGATCTCAGTAATATTCTGTCAGTCAACAAAACTCAGTGAACTCAGTCCAGTCAGTTCAGTATAACCAATTCAGTGTCTAATCATATAGGAGTAAGATTCAGCACCGAGTTAGCCCAATAATGGGAACTCACCTGTGAGTAGAGGGTGTGATTCTTAGAAGCAATCCTTGTGCTCCAAAACTATGTAGTCAGCATAGTTTGAGACATCTAACCTGTTAGATAAGGGTTGATGAGGTGACTTAACCTATTAGATGAGGGTCCCATCATTCTCCTTAGAGTAGCTGTTAGATAAGGGATTACTCAAAGTTTGTACTTACCTGTGGCACGGTATTGACACCCTTCTAATTGGGGTTACAGATTGGACCCCAACTCTATTATATTATTGTATTTAGGGCATGTCGATTAGATAAATACTTCCCATAATTACAGTCTCAATCTCAATGTCAGTAATAAAAATCAGATAGTTCTACAGAATTCAAGACTATCAGATACAATCAGCCAGCTCAGTATGGAACTCAGCTAGTTCCATCAAAAATAGGACAGTCAGACACAGCCATTAAGATAATAGTATATCAATTATACAAAAATTATGTTATCAGTATTTAGATTCAGTGATATCATGATCTCAGTTATAATTTACGTGTTCATACATATATTCTCATGTTTATATTATTCAGTCAGTTAGTATTGTTCATGCATATAAACCCATTGCGTTCAGCCTACCTCACTTGCATACCAGTACATTTAATCATACTGACATATTTGCGCTATGGTGTTTTATACCATAGGTCCAGAAGCACAAGATTCAGAGCACCCTTAGTAGATTAGACGTTCAATAGACAGACTAGCAGTGAGTCCTCATCATTCAAAGATGTTATTATTTGATTATTTTATTTTTTTCAGTACTTAGTTTATTTCAGCAGTTCGAGTTAGTTGGGGACATATCCCATCAACTCCTCATTTAGATAGTTTAGAGGATTTCAGACTATAGTATATTCAAATAGTTATTTCAATTTTATTTTGGTATTGATATACCATATTTCTAGATGTTATGTTTTATTAGATATTTGAACCTTATGGCCTTTCAGCCTTTTTCCTTATTTATACAGTATATTATGCAGTGTCAGTTACAAATGTCAGTCATGGGTTAGATTGTGGTCCTTCGGGGTCATCAGCACCGTGTAGCATTTTAATTATAAAATTTGAGGAATTACGCCCTACGAATCAACAACCAAGATAAGCGAGTTAATAGATAAAGTTCAATGATATAGTATGATTGTTCAAGTGCTTTAACCCTGGGTTTTCTCCTATTGATTGTCTCAAGACCTTTATTTTACACATTGATTACTTTACTTGTAATTTATAATATTCCAAACACTCTTTCAGTTACTATCGCATCAATTGAATCTAAATTATAAACTTAAAGAAAATAGTTATTAGAACAAGTCCCTGTACGATCTATATTTGGCTTTCTTGAAGGCCACTATATTACTTGGTAGACTACATACACTTGCGTACGTGCTTGGGTGCTATAATTTGTGTGGCTACATCCACTGGAGTCCGACAGGGGGTGAGAGCTAGGGCCCATATAGTCCATGGTTACTATTATATGACAGTTGAGCTACATAATCCAAGCAAAAATTTTTGAAAAGCATGTTAACCGTTGTTCCCTATCCCCACTTGTGATATATATATATGTGTGTGTGTGTGTGTGTGTGTGTGTATGCATTTGATTATGTGAATTGGTTTTTGAATGATGGTAAACTAGTGATCATGTTATTATGTTATCCTTATCCCTGAGTTATAAGTTAGCATTCACTCCAATAACCGTCTTTGGACAATGTATCCTCACGCGATGCAGGAATTGACCATACTTCTACTCCTCCTGCTCGATCATTAGGATTCAAGATCAGCTCAAGATTTGACTTAATGTGGTGAGCTTTCATGCTTTAAAAGGCCCCATTTCAGGATTATTTTTCTTTTTGTTATAGACTATCAAAAACTATTTTTTGCTATTTTCGGGGGCATATCTCAACACTTTATTAATATTCAGTTTTGGATCATTATTTAAAAGGCTTTGTTTGGAAAATTATGGTTATTGGGCAGTGTCGGCCGATCTTTTTGCCGGTCATCGATGGTTGGCTATGGATATGTATTTAAAACTTTCTTAGGTTATTATACGTTATCTTATTATATGTTAGGAATTCATCCGACCATGGGGTATAGTGTGTTTGGTTGGTTAGGTACAGGGGGAAATCTCTGGTCCTCATGGGACTTGAGATACCTATCATAACTATGCCCTGGTTTGGGTCGTGATAGGTAGATACACAAACCATTGTGCTATGTGGCTATTTCTTGATTAAGGCATGATGTTGTTTGACTACAGTGATAGGATGGAGTAGTATTCTTAGATGGATATAAGGTATAGAGCCCTACATCTTAGTTTAGCATCTTTTAACTTTGGATTAGGCTTTACTATTGTAGCAATATATAGTTTGACTCAAACTCTTATGGCGTGGTGCCTTGTGGGAAAATTATAAGAATGAAATGGTGTAGTGTGGTATTCATAGAATAATTCATAGTTGAGAAGTATTGCAACATTTAAGGATTATTAGTTAATACCCTCAAAATTTCCATCATTTTATTTTTGATCCTTCCGTATTCGAAACATCAATCTTTGACTTGAATGGTGTTTGGGTATATTAATAGGATTATTTGGGGGGATTTTGGAATTTTTGAAAGGGGTTTGAGTGATTTTGGAACACAGATGCAGTAAGCCTCTGTGATATCAATGTGTCAAGGAGGCTACTCTCTATGATAAGTGGCGTGGAATAGAGGTTAGCCTCCACGATTAGCACCGTACCGTGCCAAGGTGTAAAATCTCATCCACTTTTGATTTTCTAACTTAGGTGAGGGGCTTTGGGTCTTTTACACCTTGTACGATCTTAATATCATTGTCTCATGATTTGTGCTTACATAATTTACTTAGAGATGCCATGAATCCCTTTTCTTTTGATTCCTATATGAGTCTTGTTGAGGGATAATTCTTAATGTAAAGTTACATACCTTGTTACATACTTCTAAAGCTTCAAAATATTCCTATCCATCATTCAAGGATGAATGGTTCCAAGGGGAAGATAATGTAACACCCTACATTTTTGGGCTAGAATTCGTACTGTTATTCCTACGTGTATAAACTCGAATCCAATTATTTATATATAAATATAAGTGTCATGGTCATTTACTTAGTGTGTAAAGTTCTATTTAAAGGAATAATGTTCATACTAAACACTTAGAGTGAAGTGGAGTTAAGAACTTTTGATTCAACCAAATTTTGGAATTTGATTCTAAAAAGGTCAACTTTGAACGTGTATAACTTATGGAATATATCGAATTTTAGAGCCTAATACCCACCAAATTATAGATAATTCTATCCTTTTTCTAACACATCCAAGTTTTCCTTAATCCGATACCTGAGCAAAATATTATGAGCATTTTCATAAAAAACTAGTGAGGGTCTACGATTTCAGCGTGTCACGGAGGAAACCTCCACGATAAGCTCCGTCCCATGTTGATGCTGTAAATTTAGGTAGTTTTGTGTTATTTACCATAGGATGAGGGGTAATTAGGTATTTTCACCTATGAATGACCTTTAAACACTATATGAACCTATATCCATCAAATTCCACAACACAAAAAGCTATTATTTCACTCTTAAACTCAAAACCCTAAGAAAGCATAAGGGTTTTCATCGTACATTCATCTTCTGGGCTCCAAGTTCCCAATTTTTGACAAATCCTTATGTGTCTAAGGCATATACCTCTTTCCCTATACTTGTATCTTCTTGATGGTATAAAAATTGGTTTATTATTTATGGTTTTAACGTTGGGTTTTGAACTATGGGTTGAGGGTTTTGGATATAAATTGTTTAGATGTTTTCTCATGATTACTATTTAACTATTATGCTTTACATGGTTGAGTTATACACTCATTGGGGTTCATGAAAATGATAAATAAACTAAGGGGTCATGGTTATCCCCAATTTGATGATTTTTCCTTGATATATAGTTTTGGAAAGTGTGTTTCCTCAACCCAAATTGTGAAATTGATGATCAATATGGTTTTTCATACAGTTTTACTTGCTCACTTATACTAATGCATTGGTATAAAA
>NC_061111.1:96557898-96613896 GCF_002878395.1 Capsicum annuum | reverse complement strand
TTCATACAGTTTTACTTGCTCACTTATACTAATGCATTGGTATAAAAAGTTAATGAACCATGGCATGATTGTATTGAACTATTGTGATGCCCCAGAAAAATTTTCCATTAAGATCTCGGATGAAAATGTATTGAATTCTGTTCTTTATCATGATTAATAATTTTTCTGTATGGAATTTTTAGTTATGTGATCTGTCATTGCATAGAGTGTAATGCCCCGCAATTCAGGCTACAATATAGACCATGATTTCGATGCGTTGCTAATCCCAAAACCATAAAATCCTATGCCAATACGACATGTTAATTATTGTATAGAATGTGAATCCGCTCAAGCTTGAATTTAAACCATAGAGGTCTTTCAACTCAAGGACGAGTTGAAACTATTTTGATCGACTAAGTTTTAGTAGATGTTGTAAAGTCTGTCAGCTTCCATCGACCATAAATCTCTATGTATGTTGAATTAGAAAGCCTACTATATTTCAAATGATAGGTATTCCAATTAGCTTTCCAACGATACAAATTTGGCTAAAATCTGACACCCGAGCAAGAAGTTATGGCCCTTCAAACTGATAAGCGTCGCCTAATCAATCACCCATGGCCACTGAAAAGCATAGGCAATAGCCTAGGTAGCGTCGGCGCCTATGCAAACATAGGCGATATCCTAGGCGGCGCCTATGCAAACATAGGCGATAGCCTAGGCGGCGCCTATGTGAACATAGGCAACGGGATGGGCGGCGCCTATGTAAGGAATTCTAGTGATTTAAACACTCCGTGTTGAGGACAAAGTGGTCCTTTTCCACCCTTACTTAGCCCTAAAACATGAGATTTAGTTCCAAGGACCCCAAAATACATATTCTTTCATCAAAAGTTCTCAAGATTCTCCTTAGGATTTCAAAATAAAAACCCAAATAGTTCAATATTTGACCGTAGGTTTTCAAAGATAATTACATATTTAGAATCACCAATCCGCAAGCTTCAAGAAACATCTATTATCTTTGTAAATAGAGGTACGTGCGGTTATCCAAAAATCTCATGGGTGTAGTTTTTATGAACGTGCATGATTTTAAATGGGGGTTTTCAATCAAATGCTAATATCTTGCTTTCAATATGATTTCTAAGTCATTTTCTTTATGTCATGAGAATTGTTTGCCCAGAAACTTCAATGGTTGAAACCATGCACATGTGATTTGAGATTTTCCATGGAAGTTTGATAAATGTGAATGATGAATTGTTTTTAAATTCCCATGATAATGTTTCGATACTCCATATTGTATTGTGATCAACAAAAGAGAGAATGAATTTGAAATAAATATTGTTCACCATTTGTAAATGATAAAGCACCTTAGTTTTTACATGATTATGCATATGTGGATGTGATATTGATGACTTGCAAATCGGGTATGACGATACCCTTCCAAATATGATATATGATTGAATAAAAAAATGAAATTTAAATGCATTGATTTTACATGAGAAAGGTGGATGCCCGGAGAAGGCGTTTGTGACACAAGGGCTCATCGCCGGAATAACGTGTTTGGCGACCCGAAATATTGGTACCAGGCTAAGCGGTCTTGTGTACTTGACTTCATGTCAATCCCAAATTGGGACTATAGGCAGGAGCTCGAGCCAAGTGATCTTGAGCACTACCATTGGGTCGAGACACCATGCTGTGTGGTCTTAAGTGTCTCTCCCTCACTTATACTCTAATCTCAATGACAATCGAGGTTTGACAGTTGGTGTAAATTATGTAGGGTATTACACCTATCTTAGTTGCATTTTATTATTGTTGAGAAAAACTATTGCATTTCACCTATGTGTTTTCAAATGATTTGATACGAAATTTCTTTATAATGGCTCTCAACTATACTTTGTAAAAATATTATGTTTTGTTTTGATATCTCTGCGTGCCAGTACTTTTGTGCTGACCCCCTCCCCTCTCCAACCTCTTAGGTTCAGAGGCCCAGTCTAGGGGTTAAGAGAATCAGTAGATCTTTCAAACAGAGTTGCAGAGACAAGTGGTGAGCCTTCTATGTTTCGGAAGGCCTTATGTCCTGCAGTCCTTTTATCTTATATTAGTTTTAGGTCTATTGGAGGCCTTGTCCCAGTTTTCAAATAGACATTGTTTCAGTGATATAGTAGAGATTTCTCAGACGGTTTTAGAGATGTTGATTTAGATTGTGGGACACTATTCCCCATTTTTGTTTTCATATGATTCTTGACCATGTTCCATTATATTGTGCTTCTTCTGCATTACTTTGATCATATGAATTAGGTGCATGATTACCAGATAGATAGGGGTGTTTTGGGCCTCCATGGTTCTAAATGATCGTCATGGTCAGGCCCTGGTTTGGGTCGTGACAAACTTGGTATCAAAGCACAGTTTATGGTCCCAGGGTGTCTGCAAAATCACGTCAGGTAGAGTTTTATTATGGGTGTGTAGCACACCACACTTAGAAGCAGGAGGCTGCTAGGCATTTAGAAAATGTTTCCCTTCTTTATGATTTAGTTCGTGCTCCAGAGTCTGAACTGTTCCCTAATTCAATGATCATTTGTGTTTTAGAAAACACAGTTATGCCTCCATATCGTATTATCGATCAGAATGCTCAGTCAGATGAGGTCTGTCCCACCCATGGGATGCGGACTCATAACAAGGCTCACACTTTAGAATTAGTCCCTACTCCGGGAGTCCCTCCAGTTCTGACCAGTCCACCTCGAGCTCCACAAACTAATGCTAACCGTCCCCCAACTGCTCAGGGAGATATTTCAAATACAAAATTCAGATGGTCTATTCATATGCTGACACAGTTGGTATCCAACCAAGCTCAACGATCGGAAGATGTTGGGTCTATATCTATTACATCTGAGGATACTAGAGTCGGACATTTCATGAAAATGAACCCACCTATGTTCACTGGCACCAAGGTGGAAAAAGATCCACAGGAGTTTGTGGATGAGATGGAAAAGATCGTTAAGGTGATGCATGTGGATGAGGTTGAAGGGATGGAGCTAGCAACCTATCATCTTAAGGACATTGCGAATCAGTGGTATGCCGACAGGGAAGATAAAAAAGGTGAAAGTACTGAGCCCACAGTTTGGGGTGAATTTGTGGAAGCTTTCCTTGATCGATTCTTTCCTCTGGAGTTGAGGGAGGCCAAAGCGGAAGAGTTTATGAATCTGAAGCAGGGCAGTATGAGTGTCCAGGAGTACGCTTTGAAGTTTAATAAACTAGCCCGCTACGCACTAGAGTTGCCTAGTTATATGAGGGCCCGGATGAGGAAATTTGCTTCTGGCCTTGCTGATGACCTGGTACTTGAGTGCCAGGGGGCTATGTTGAATAAGGAGTTAGACTTTGCTCAACTGACCATTCATATGCATTAAGTGGAAGAGAAGAAGAAAAAGATTACTGAATCTAAAAAGAAAGACAGACAGGCTAAGAGAGCTAGTTCTGCGGACCATCACCAAAGTCAGCCACAGAGTGGTAACTGGGGTAATAAGTGGTCGCATAAGAAGAAGTTTTGGAATAATACACAGTCAACAGCCAGCGCCCCAGCACCCAGACCACCGATAGATAAACAAACTTAGAGTTTTCAGACTCCTCATGGGTCCAAAGCTCTAGGTAAATAGTCTCAGGGCAGTATGGCCCAGCAGCGTCGTACTCAACTGCGATGTCAGGTTTATGGAAGGAATCAGCTAGTGAAGTGCTGGTTTGAGGGAAGAAACTGCTATACTTATGGCAAAGTGGGTCACCTTCATAGAGATTGTCTACCTTTTGGAGTAAATATGGGTGGGCTAAGTCCTAAGCTGCCTCCACAGCTCCTTTTCCTAAGGGTGCCCCTTCAGCTGCCGAAAGCGGTCGCAACCTATTATATTCTTTGACTAACCGCCAGGAGGCAGAAGCTTTACCAGATGTTGTCACCGGTATGTTACGAATCTTTTCTCGTGATGTTTATGTATTGCTTGATCCCGGGTCTACTTTATCTTATGTGACCTTTTATGTGGCTGTTGGTTTCGGGTTTGAGCCCGAAGTTATTGTAGAAACCTTCTCTATCTCTACTCTTGTAGGTGATTCTGTTGTTGCTAGAAGGGTATATAGAAATTGTGTCATGTCTATTCATAGTAGAAAAACTGTGGCAGACGTTATAGAACTGGACATGATAGATTTAGATGCCATCCTTGGGATGGACTGGCTCCATTCGTGTTATGCCACCCTTGATTGCAGAACCTGAAAGGTCACTTTTTCTTTCCCTAATAAGACACCAGCTGTATGGGCAGGGAGTTCTATAGAACCTAGAGGTCATTTTATCTCTTATCTTAGAGCCCTAAAGCTTATCTCCAAAGGTTATATGTATCATCTAATTCGAGCAAAAGACTCAAAAGTTAGAAACCTTCCTCTACAGTCAGTCCCTGTAGTGAATGAATTCCCAAAAGTCTTTCCCAAAGATCTCTCAAGGATACCCCCTGATAGAGAGATAGATTTTGGCATTGATGTGTTGCTAGACACTCGTCCTATTTCTATTCCGCCATATAGAATGGCTCCCACGGAACTAAAAGAGTTAAAGGAATAGCTTGCAGACCTCCTAGACAAAGGTTTTATTCATCGTAGTGCTTCCCCATGAGGTGCACCCGTGCTCTTCGTGCGAAAGAAGGATAGGACCGTTCGAATGTGCATAGACTACCGTCAGTTGAATAAGGTCACAATTAAAAATAAATATCCTCTTCCTATGATTGATGACCTTTCTGACCAGCTTCAAGGTGCCAAGTGTTATTCAAAAATAGACCTTCATTCGGGTTATCATCAGTTGAAATTTAGGGAGTCAGACATACCCAAGACAGCCTTTCGAACCCGATATGGTCACTATGAATTTCTAGTCATGTCCTTCGGGTTGACTAACGCCCCTGCAGCCTTCATGGATCTTATGAATAGAGTGTTCCATCAGTTTTTTTGACTTGTTCGTCATTGTATTTATTGATGATATTCTGATCTATTCTAAGAGTAAAGAGGATCACACCAATCACCTTTGAATTATCCTTCAGACCCTTAAGGATCATCAGTTGTATGCCAAATTTTGTAAGTGTGAATTCTAGTTAGACGTTATTGTCTTCTTGGGGCATATTGTGTCCAGTGACAGGATAAGAGTGGATCCCCAAAAAACTGAAGCAGTGAGAAAATGGCCCAGGCCCACTACTCCAACCGATATTCGGAGCTTCTTGGGTTTGGCGGGGTATTACAAAAGGTTCGTAGAGAGTTTTTCTTCCATAGCTGCTCCACATAGTAAACTGACTCAGAAAAAGATGAAGTTTGTGTGGTCTGACTTGTGTGAAAATAGTTTTGAGAAATTGAAAGACAAGCTGACTACTGCTCCTGTTTTGACCCTTCCCGAGGGTGTAGATAATTTTGTGGTTTATTATGATACGTCCCGTGTGGGACTTGGTTGTGTATTGATGCAGCATGGTAAGGTGATAGCTTATGCATCTAGGCAGTTAAAGGTGCATGAGCACAATTACCCCACTCATGACTTAGAGTTAGCAGCCATGGTGTTTGTACTTAGAATCTAGAGGCACTATCTCTATGGAGTGCATGTTGATATTTATATTAACCATAAGAGTTTACAGTATGTTTTCTCACAGAAAAAATTGAACCTCAGGCAGAGGCGTTGGATGGATCTTTTGAAAAACTATGATATGAGTCTACATTACCATCCGGGAAAGGCAAATGTTGTAGCCGACGCCCTCAACAGGTTGTGTATGGGCAACCTTTCTCATGTAGAAGAAAGAAAGAAAGAAAGAAAGAAAGAGATGGTGAAGGAGATAGTTCGATTGCATGGGGCACCAGTGTCGATTATATCCAATAGAGGTACACAGTTTTCATCTCAGTTTTGGAGATCCTTTCAGAAGGGTTTAGGTACACAAGTGAATTTGAGCACAGCTTTCCACCCTTAGACAGATGGGCAAGCTGAGCGTACCATTCAGACCCTCGAATATATGTTGAGGGCATGCGTCATTGATTTCGAAGGTAGTTGGGTAGATCACCTACCACTGGTTGAATTCGCTTACAATAATAGCTACCATGCCAGCATCAAGATGGCTCCTTTTGAGGCTTTGTATGGGAGGAGATGTATGTCTCCGATAGGATGGTATGAAGTGGGTGAGACTCAGTTGTATGGGCCTGATCTTCATCATCAAGCGATGAAGAAAGTGAAAATCATCAGAGAATGATTCAAGACTGCTTAGAGTCGTCAGAAGTCCTATGCCGATGTTCGGAGAAGAGAACTAGAGTTTGAAATTGGTGATTGGGTGTTTCTCAAGGTTTCTCCTATGAAAGGAGTTATGCGGTTTGGAAAAAGGGGTAAATTGAGCCCTCGTTATGTAGGGCCATATCAGATTTTGAAAAATATTGGTACAATTACATATGAGTTAGAATTGCCTACAATTTTAGGTTCCGTTCATCCAGTATTCCATGTATCCATGTTGAAGAAATACATTGGAGATCATTCTATGGTATTACCAATAGAGAGTATCAAAGTGACAGACTCCTTGTCTTACGAAAAAGAGCCTATTAAAATTCTAGATCACCAAGTTTGAAAGCTGATGAGCAAAGAGATAGCCTCAGTAATGGTACTGTGGAGGAATCAGAAAGTCAAAGAAGCAACTTGGGAGTCAGAAGATGACATGAGACTTAAATATCCCAATTGGTTTTCTTCGATGGAGGAGAAGACAGAAGGTACTATTCCTATATTATCTTTCCTAGTCCTTTATTATGCTTGAAATTGTGTCTGTCTGTGTATCGTATCATCATTCGAGGACGAATGATCCTAAGGGGGGATAATGTAATGCCCCGCAATTCAGTCTACAATATAGACCATGATTTTGATGCGTTGCTAATCCCGAAGCCATAAAATCCTATTCCAACATAGCATGTTAATTATTATGTAGCATGTGAATCTGCTCAAGCTTGAATTTATACCATAGAGGTCCTTCAAATCAAGGACGAGTTGAAACTATTTTGATCGACTATGTTTTAGTAGACGTTGTAAAGTGTTTCATCTTCCATCAACCATAACTCTCTATGTATGTTGAATTAGGAAGCTTACTATGTGTCAAATGATAGTTATTCCAGTTAGCTTTCCAACGATACCAATTTGGCTAAAATCTGACACCCAAGCAAGAAGTTATAGCCCTTCAAAGTGATAGTGTCGCCTAACCAATCGCCCATGGCCACTGGAAAGCATAGGCGATAGCCTCAGCGGCGCCTATGTAAACATAGGCGATAGCCTAGACGGCACCTATGCAAACATAGGCGATATCTTAGGCGGCGCCTATGTGAACATAGGCAACGGGATGGGCGGCGCCTACGTAAGGAATTCTAGTGATTTAAACACTCCGTGTTGAGGACAAAGTGGTCCTTTTCCACCCTTACTTAGCCCTAAAACATGAGATTTAGTTCCAAGGACCCCAAAATACATATTCTTTCATCAAAAGTGCTCAAGATTCTCCTTAGGGTTTCAAAATAAAAAACCAAATAATTCAAGATTTGATCGTAAGTTTTCAAAGATAATTACATATTTGGAATCACCAATCTACAAACTTCAAGAAACATCTATTATCCTTGTAAATAGAGGTACGTGGGGTTATCCAAAAATCTCATGGGTGTAGTTTTTATAAACATGCATGATTTTAAATGGGGGTTTTCAATCAAATGCTAATATCTTGCTTTCAATATGATTTCTAAGTCATTTTCTTTATGTCATGGGAATTGTTTGCCTATATACTTCAATGGTTGAAATCATGCATATGTGATTTGAGATTTTCCATGTAAGTTTGATAAATATGAATGATAAATTATTTTCAAATTCTCATGATAATGTTTCGATACTCCATATTGTATTGTGATCAACAAAACAGAGCATGAATTTGAAATAAATATTGTTCACCACTTGTAAATGATGAAGTACCTTGGTTTTTACATGATTATGCATATGTGGATGTGATATTGATGACTTGCAAGTCGGGTATGATGATACCCTTCCAAATATGATATGTGATTGAATAAAAAAATGAAATTTGAATGCATTGATTTTACATGAAAAAGGTGGATGCTCATAGAAGGCATTTGAGATACAAGGGCTCATCGCTGGAATAACGTGTTTGGAGACACGGAATATTGGTACTAGGCTAAGCGATCTTGTGTACTTAACTTTATGTCATTCCCAAATTGGGACTATAGGTAGGAGCCCGAGCCAAGTGATCTTAGGCACTACCATTAGGTCGAGACACCATGTTGTGTGGTTTTGAGTGTCTCTCCCTCACTTATACTATAATCTCGGTGGCAACCGAGGTTTGATAGTTGGTGTAAATTATGTAGGGTATTCCACCTAGCTCAGTTGCATTTCATTATTTTTGAGAAAAACTATTGCACTACACCCATGTGCTTTCAAATGATTTGATACAAAATTGCTTTATAATGGCTCTCAACTATACTTTGTAAAAATATTATGTTTTGTTTTGATATCTCTACGTGCCAGTACTTTTGTGCTGACCCTCTCCCCTCTCCAACCTCTCAGGTTCAGAGGCCCAGTCTAGGGGTCAAGAGAATCAGTAGATCTTTCAAACAGATTTACAGAGACAAGTGGTGAGCCTTCTATGTTTCGGAAGGTCTTATGTCCTGCAGTCCTTTTATCTTATATTAGTTTTGGGTCTACTGGGGGCCTTGTCCCAGTTTTCAGATAGACATTATTTCAGTCATGTAGTAGAGATTTCGCAGACGGTTTTAGAGATGTTGATTTAGATTGTGGGACTCTATTCCCCATTTTTATATGATTCTTGACCATATTTTCATTATATTATTTTTCTTCTGCATTACTTTGATCATATGAATTAGGTGCATGATTACCAGATAGATAGGGGTGTTTCGGACCTCCATGGTTTGAAATGATCATTACGGCCAGGCCCTGGTTCGGGTCGTGACATAGAGCATTGAATAATATTTCCAATGATATATGGATCATCCAAAACAGACACTCGAGCAATGATTTATGATCATTCCAATCTAACCGTGAATAGTGGTGAACAGTAAATGTGCAGGAAAAAAATTCTGAGGCCAGGAGAATTTTAGGGTCAACTTCAAACGATCATAACTCCTTGTACATAATGATATCGGTGAGCTACTATACATCAATAGAAATATCTGAAAGTCCTCTTTCAAATGAAATTGGTTTCATCCAATTTGGCCATCGAAGCGAAAAGTTATAGTCGATCTACTTCAGCCTATCAAAACAGTCCACCAAAGGACAAATTTGAGATTATTTGATTTTTAAGGGTATTTTGGCCATTTCCACTCCAATCCATTTGGGTAAACCATGGATTTAAGTCCATTAAGAGCATTCAATAGCTCATTTTTCTCCAAAATTTTCTAAGGCTCAAACCCCAACCGTACTACTCCAAATTTCATCCTTCTATGTCTCTTGATTGAACCGTAGAAATTTCAAATTAATTTGGGATTCGAGTTGATCATGTTAAGGGCTTCAAGAAGCACCCTTTATTTTCGTGAATAAAGTTCCGGAGTCAGAAGTTCATATTCATCTTCTATTTTTAGGTATGTGGGACTTTGAACAAGATTATCCTTTCGATCTTGTGCACGTTGCTTTTGTTGAATTACATTGACATGAGATTTTACATGTTTTACCATGAATTGGAAATATGGTTTTATATCTTATATTATTGTCCATGAGCTATGGTATTATGTCATCCGATATGTGTATGATGTTAAGATGGAATTATGTCCAAAAAGTATTTGATTATGAGAGTATGATGATTTAATTTGTTAAGCCTTGATTTATACTATCATTCCACTATTTCCTTAATATGAATTCATAATTGATATTGGAAATTCTATATCCCTACTATGGGTTGATGTCTCAAGTACCTTTAAATGAGAGTTGGATGGCAAATTGAGAAATGTTGATATTGATGTTGCAATAAGTCTTGGTATTTTCTAGATGGTTTTGATTAGTTAAATTGTTGAAAATATTATGCATTGAGTCTTCATATCCTTGTCTAAATGTCGAGTTGGTTATGGTTCAATGCATTGATACCTTGTTGATGTTGAGGAAGATTAAAATGTTTTAAGCTAAAATATGTTAAGTTAGGAATCCACAAATTGATATGATTTGATAAATGAGAAAGAGATTTGATTTGTTCTTTATGATAGACCCTTGTAATATTGTGGTGGATTTCCTAATGCGTTTTGAGCTTGTCAGGGAGTAGTACTTAGCACCGAGAGGGAAATTTGGTATTTCCCCAAACCTATGTGCCACCGTAGGGTTATTTGATAATGATATTGTTGGCCAGAGAGCCCGATTGTGATTATTGCAGTTTTAAGGTCATACTCCCTAGAAAAGAGTATGACACTCCTACCAACGGGGGTTTCAAATGTTGGTATTTTATGTAGCTCACGTGGGGTTGTCGGTTATAAGAAACTCCCCTGTCCATAAGAGTCATGTTTATGAAATACCGAGTCACTCTGAGTTTTGATATGGTAAGTCAAGTTACCTATGATGATCTATAATGATTTATGAGGTTTTTCTCCTACGTTTCTTATCTTAGATGTTATGAGTTGCATGATTCAATGTCACTCAAGCCAGGTGTGTCATTATGGTCCGTATGTACATTTTTACGAAATTTATGATATTATTTATATTTTGCATACACCCCCACATACTCAGTACGTATCTTATGCTGACCCATATATTTCTCTATGGGCTACATTCTTACCATGATGTAGGTTCAGGTACTCAGCCGCAGCCGCGACAGTGATATTCGTAGGCCGCATCCACATTCCTTCAGTGGTGAGTCGTCATGGTTCGAGGACCAAGTTCCTAGTTTTGGTGCTGTTGTTTTGTGATCCCTTTGGTCTGTTGAGTCAATTGGGGGTTTGTCCAAATGGCTCGTTGATCTTGCTGTATAGAGGCTATGTCAGACTAGTGTATTGTTGGGTTGGTTTGTGTATAGACATTTCATATATGCACAGTCTAAAAATATTCCATGCCATGTGTGATATGATATGATATGTACTTATATATATATCCTTAGCGTAGCATGTATGATGTTGTGTTGGAATCCAAGGGTGGTGTTTTGGCTTAAAAGGTTAGCTTGAGGCTACGTGTAGCCTTGGGCACTGTGTGGCGGCTCGGGATGATATTTCGGGGTATTAAAAACTTAGTATCAGATCCTAAGGTTGTGAAGAGTCCTAGGGAGTCTGACAAGCCACGTTACGTAGAGTCTTGAGCATCGGTGTGTAGCGCTCCACACCTATGATCAAGAGGCTATGGGGCATTCTAGGAAAAGTCGTTTCTTTCTTTCTACAAGAGACTATTATGCTTACAACTGTTTCCTCCTGCTGTTAATTCGTGCGTTCTTATGACAGAAAATGCCTCCACCTTGAGCTCATAGAAACAACAACCAACCTCAACTCGTTGATCCGTTACATGAAATAGTATCCCATGTCAAATTTCGGGCAGCTTTTCAGATGCTAGCCCAGGCAGTTACCACTAATACTTAGGCCAACGCTCTACCTCCACAGGAAAATAATTTGGCAGTAGCACGAATTCGTGACTTTATGCGGATGAATCCGCCAGAGTTTCATAGGTCGAGAGCAGGTGAGGACCCGCAGATGTATGTTAATGAAATGAAGAAAATTACACAGATTATGCACGTGACCAAGGAAGAAAATGTGGAGCTGGCTTCTGATCGATTGAAGGATGTTGCCTATGACTGGGTGCAGATGTGGAATAAGGGTAGAGAGGAAGATACCGCTCCGGTGACTTGGCAATTGTTCCAAGATGCTTTCTTGGATAGATTCTTTCCTCTTGAGTTACGGGAAGCTAAGATAAAGGAGTTTATGAATTTGATACAAGGCTACATGTCGGTTAAGGATTATTGTCTTAAGTTTAATCAGCTATCGAAGTACGCTCCCAATATGATGGCTGACTTAAGGACTAGTATGAGCAAGTTTCTAACTGGGGTGTCGAGTTATGTGGTGAAAGAATATAGATCTACTATGATCAACAAGGAGATTGATCTTCCTAGGTTAATTATTCACGCCCAACAGATTGAGTCAAATAAGATAAAGGAAAGATAAAGAGTAAGATGGATTAAGAGAGTCAGATCGGAGCAACAGGGGTCTGGTCAGACTAGATTCTCTAGAGGGAGTCTCCCTTAGTTTCAGAGATGTCCATTTATACCTGCGCCTTCCTAAGCTAGTGCTCCCATATATCGGGGCAGGCAGGAGCTCGGGAATAGGTCGGTACCTTCCAGGTCTCAAGACAGTGTAAGCAACCGGCCTCATCCTCCTTCGTGTGCTAAGTATGGTAAAGACCATTTTAGGGAGTGTTATATGGGGCAGAGGGGCTATTTTGGTTGTGGCAAGTTGGGCCACATACTTAGAGACTGTCCGTATGCCAGACAGTAGAGTCGTGATGCCCATCCCCAGAGTCAGTCTACCAGTGCCCCGCCTCCCACAGCCCGTCTAGTTCCTCCTTAGGGTGATTCATCTACTACTATTGGCGATCAACGCCAGAATTATTTCTATGCTATACCACCTCATCAGGAGTAGGAGGACTCTCCCGATGTTGTCACTGGTATGCTTCGTGTTTTCTATTTTGATGTCTATGTGTTGATGGGCCCCGGTTTAAGTTTTTCTTATGTGACACCTCTGGTTGCTGTAAATTTTGAAATGGATCCTGAACTAATTTATGAGCCTATTTTGGTTTCTATTCCGGTAGGAAAGTCTGTTATTACTAAGCGGGTGTATAAGAAATTTCCCGTTACTATCTTTCATTGGGTTATGTATGCTGATTTGATTGAGCTAGATATGGTTGAGTTTGATATCATTCTGGGTATGGATTGGCTTCACTCATGCTATGCATCTATTAATTGTCGTGCCCGTGTGATTAAGTTTCAGTTTCCTTATGAACCTATCCTCGAATGGTCCAGGAGTTCTATGATTCCTAAGGGTCGTTTCATATCCTATCTCAAAGCTAGGAAGTTGATTTCCAAGAGTTGCATCCACCATTTAGTTTAGGTTAAAGATTCTGTCTGAAACCCTGACCATTCAGACAATTAATGTTGTTAATTTGTTTCTTGATATCTTTCCGGAAGATCTCCCTGGAGTACCTCTTAATAGAGAGATAGAGTTTGGGATTGACCTTCTTCTCGATACTCAGCCTATTTCCATTCCTCCATTTCGCATGGCTCTCATAGAACTTAAAGAGTTGAAGGAGCAATTGAAAGATCTTTTAGACAAAAGCTTTATCAGACCTAGTGTATCCTCATGGGGTGCACCTGTCCTATTTGTGCATAAGAAAGATGGTTCTTTATGGATGTGTATTGATTACCGGCAGCTTAATAGGGTTACTATCAAGAATAAATATCCACTTTCTCGAATTGATGATTTATTTGATCAATTGCAAGGTGCGAGCTACTTTTCAAAGATAGACCTCAAATCCGGTTATCACCAACTTAAGGTTAGGGAATGTGATATCCCTAAGACAGCCTTCCAAACCCGTTACGATCATTTTGAATTTCTAGTGATGTATTTCAGATTAACTAATGCTCCAGCGGCTTTCATGGATCTTATGAACCGTGTATTCTGGCCATATCTAGATTTATTTCTAATAGTGTTCCTTGATGATATTCTTATTTACTCCCAAAGTGAGGGTGATCATGCGGATCATCTTCGAATCATTTTGGAAATTTTTTGAACTCATCGATTGTATGCTAAGTTCAGTAAGTGTGAGTTCTGGCTGAACTCTGTAGCCTTCTTGGGTCATGTTGTTTTTTCCGAAGGTATTAGAGTTGATCCTCAAAAGATAGAGGCTATAAAGAGTTGGCCTAGACCTATTTCTCCTTCTGATATCTGAAGTTTCTTGGGTCTAGCTGGTTATTATCATCATTTTGTTGAAGGGTTTTCATCTATTGCGTCTCCTATGACCTATTTGACCCAAAAGAAAGTGAAGTTTTTGTGGTTCGAATCTTGCAAGAAGAGTTTTTAGGAGTTGAAGACTCTACTTACTTCAGCCCCTGTGTTGACTTTGCCTGACGGTGTTGATGGTTTTGTGGTGTATTGCGATGCTTCCAGAGTTAATTTGGGTTGTGTATTAATGCAAAAGGGCAAGGTTATAGCTTATGCTTCCAGGCAGCTAAAGCCTTACGAGAAGAATTATCCTACCTATGACCTTGAATTAGCTGCCGTGGTTTTTGCTTTGAAAATCTAGAGATATTATTTGTATGGTGTCCATGTCGACGTTTTCACGGACCATAAGAGCTTCCAGTATGTATTCACCCAAAAGAAGTTGAATCTTAGGCAGAGATGATGGTTAGAACTGTTGAAATATTATGATATGAGTGTGCTATATCCTCCGGGCAAGGCCAATGTAGTAGCAGATGCCCTTAGTCAGAAGTCCATAGGTAGCGTAGCACATGTGGAGATTGGTAAGAAGGAGTTGGCCCGTGAGGTACATCGTTTGTCTAGATTGGGGGTTAGGTTGTTTGGTGATGCTGAAGGTAGTATAGGAGTGCAAAGCGGTTTCGAATCCTCTTTAGTTTCGGAAGTAAAGGAGGAGCAAGACAGGGATCCTACCTTGGTCAGGTTAAAAGAGTCAGTTAAAGACCAAAAGGTGGAGGTTTTCTCCCAAGGGGGAGATGGTGTTTTGAGTCTCCAAGAAAGATTATGTGTTCCTAATGTTGATAACTTGAAGTACAGGATTATGGCGGAAGCGCATGGAACGCGATACTCCATCCATCCTGGTGCTACCAAGATGTATGATGATTTACAGGAAATCTATTGGTGGAACGGTGTGAAGAGGAACATAGCAGAATTTGTGGTGAAGTGTTCCATGTGTCAACAGGTTAAAATAGAGCATCAAAGGCCCAGTGGTGTTATGAAAGAGTTTATCATTCCTACTTGGAAGTGGGAATAAGTGAATATGGACTTCATAGTTGGTTTCTCTCCTTCTCGTCGCCATCATGATTCGATTTGGGTTGTCATAGATCGACTGACGAAATCAGCTCATTTCTTGCCTGTGCATTCATCGTATACAGCTAAAGATTATGCTAGAATATATATATTAGGGAACTCGTCAGACTTCATGGAATCCCTTTGGCTATTATTTCTGACAGAGGTACTCAGTTTAGCTCTCAGCTTTGGAAATCTTTCCAAAAGGGTCTTGGTACCCAAATTCATTTAAGTTCTGCTTTCCATCCGCAAACAGATGGTCAGTCCGAGCGGACCATTCAGACTTTAGAAGATATGTTGAGGGCTTGTGTGCTTGATTTTAAAGGTAGTTGGGATGAGCACTTAGTATTAATCGAGTTTGCTTACAATAACAGTTTTCATGCTACTATTGGAATGGCCCCGTTTGAAGCTTTGTATGGTAGAAGGTGTACATCACCCATTGGTTGGTTTGAAGTTGGTGAGGCTGCCACGACTGGATCGGATGCGATGTTCGAGGCCATAGAGAAGATTAAGTTAATTTGGGAAAGGTTGAAAACCACCCAAAATCGTCAAAAATCATACGCAGATGTAAAGAGGAAAGACCTTGAATTTGATGTTGGTGATTTAGTGTACTTAAAAGTTTCACCCATGAAAGGGGTGAAGAGATTTGGGAAGAAAGGGAAACTAAGTCCCCGTTACATTGGTCCCTATAAGATTGTGGATCGCATTGGGAAGGTAGTGTATAAGGTTGAATTGCCCGCGGAGTTATCTAACGTCCATCCGGTTTTCCATGTTTCTATGCTTAAGAAGTCTATTGGTGATTCTGTTGTGATTTATCCTTCCGAAAGCTCAGGTATTCAACATAGTCTTTCATATGAAGAGATTCCGGTTGAGGTTTTTGACTTTAAAGTTCGTAGGCTATGAAACAAGGAAGTTCCTTTGGTTAAAGTTCTTTGGCGAAATCAATCTGTGGAGAGTGCTACTTGGGAAGCCAAAGTGGATATGCGCGCCAAATATCCCCACCTCTTTTCTACGAATCCTGATCATGTCAAAGGTATCGTTCTCTTTTGATTTAATCCTTATTGCTATGTTTATCTTGGCTTGTGTGTTTTCTACGATATCCAAAAAAAATCTAGAATGGAGTATATGCTTGGGCAAGATGATTTTTCTCTATATACTTATTTTCATAGTATTCTTGACCTACCTATCAACATTTGAGGATGAATGTTTCCAAGGGGGAGATGATATGATGCCCCGGAAAAAATTTTCATTAAGATCTCGGACAAAAATGTATTGAATTCTATTCTTTATCGTGATTAATAATTTTTCTGTGTGGAATTTCTGTATATGTGACCCGTCATCGCATATAGCATCGAATAATATTTCAACTGATATGTGTATCATCCAAAACGGACACTCGAGCGATGAGTTATGATCATTCCGATCTAATTGTGAATAGTGGTGAACAGTAAATGGGCAGGAAAAAATACTAAGGCCAGGGGAATTTTAGGGTCAAATTTAAACGATCATAACTCCTTTTACATAATGATCTGGATGATTTACTATATATCAACAGAAAGCTCTGAAAGTCCTCTTTCCAATGAAATTGGTTTCATCCAATTTGGCCATCGGAGCAAAAGGTTATGGTCGATCTACTTCATCCTATCAAAACAGTCCATCAAAGGACAGATTTGACATTATTTGATTTTTAAGGGTATTTTGGCCATTCCCACTCCAATCCATCTAGGCAAACCATGGATTTAAGTCCATTAAGAGCATTCAATAGCTCATTTTTCTTCAAAATTTCCTAAGGCTCAAACCCCAACCCTACTACAAATTTCATCCTTCTATGTCTCTTGATTGAACCGTAGAAATTTCAAATTGATTTGGGATTTGAGTTGATCATGTTATGGGCTTCGAGAATCACCCTTTATTTTTGTGAATAAAGTTCCGGAGTTGGAAGTTCATATTCATCTTCCATTTTTAGGTATGTGGGGCTTTGAATAAGATTATCCTTTTGATCTTGTGCCCAGTGTTTTTGTTGAATTACATTGACATGAGATTTTACATATTTTACCATGAATTGGAAATATGATTTTAGATCTTATATTATTGTCCATGATCTATGGGATTATGTCATCTGATATGTGTATGATGTTGAGATGGAATTATGTCCAAAAAGTATTTGATTATGAGAGTGTGATGATTTAATTTGTTAAGCCTTGATTTATACTATCATTCCACTATTTCCTTAATATGAATTCATAATTGATATTGGAAATTCTATATCCCTACTATGGGTTGATGTCTCAAGTACCTTTAAATGGGAGTTGAATGGCAAATTGAGAAATGTTGATATTGAAGTTGCAATGAGTCTTGGTATATTACGGATGGTTTTGATGAGTTAAATTGTTGAAAATATTATGTATTGAGTCGTCATATCCTTGTCCAAATGTCGAGTCAGTTATGGTTCAATGCATTGATACCTTTTTGATGTTGAAGAAGATTAAAATATTTTGAGCTAAAAAATGTTGAGTTAGGAATCCACAAATTGATATGATTTGATAAATGAGAAAGAGATTTTATTTGGTCTTTATGACAGACCCTTGTGATGTTGTGGTGGATTTCCTAATGCATTATGAGCTTGTTGGAGAGTAGTACTCAGTACCGAGAGGGAAATTTGGTATTTCCCCAAACCTATATGCCACCGTAGGGTTGTTTGATGATGATATTATTTGCTAGAGAGCCCGATTATGATTATTGCAGTTTTAAGGTCGCACTCCTTGGCAAAGAGTATGACGCTCCCGCCAATGGGGGTTTCAAATGTTGGTATTCCACGTAGCTCACGTGGGGTTGTTGGTTATAGAAAACGCCCCTATCCATAAGATTCATGTTTATTGAAATACCGAGTCACTTCGAGTTTTGATGTGGTAAGTCAAGTTGCCTATGATGATCTATAATGGTTTATGAGGTTTTTCTCCTACATTTAGTATCTAAGATGTTATGAGTTGCATGATTCAATGTCCCTCAAGCCAGGTGTGTCATTATGGTCCGTATGTACATTTTTATGAAATTTATGATATTATTTATATTTTGCATGCGCCCCCACATACTCAGTATGTATCTTGTGCTGACCCACATATTTCTCTATGAGCTACATTCTTACTATGATGTAGGTTCAGGTACTCAGCCACAACCGCGATAGTTATATCCGAGTGCCGCATCTATGTTCCTTCAGTGGTGAGTCCTCATGGTTCAAGGACCAAGTTGCTATTTTTAGTGTTGTTTTTTTGTGATCCCTTTGGTCTATTGAGTCAGTTGGGGGTTTGTCCCAATGGCTCGTTGATCTTGCTGTATAGAGGCTATGTCAGACTAGTGTATTGTTGGGTTGGTTTGCGTATAGACATTTTATATAAGTACAGTCTAATGATATTCTATACCATTTGTGATGTGATATGACATGTACTTATATATATATCTTTAGCGTAGCGTGTATATTGTTGTGTTGGAACCCAAGGATAGTGTTTTGTCTTAAAAGGTTAGCTTGAGGCTACGTGTAGTCTTAGGAACCGTGTGGCATCTCGGGATGATATTCTGGGGCATTACAACTTTGGGGTATGTGGAGTCCCTGTGTGTATTTCAATTGAACAAACCTAAGGGGCATGAATTTCCCTCGTGGGATGATTAATGGATTATGGCATGATAATGAACTTGCAAGTAGGGTTGGTATGATGATACCAACGGGATGCCTAGATGCATGATCAGTTCAATAAATTAGGAATGTGTTTTAAATATTTTTTATTGGGCTTAAAAGCTGGTTGTGTAGCCGGGTTGTAAAAGTGGAGGTCTCGAGGGACCAACACTGAAAATTGCGCTAGTCAGTGTAGGGGTCTAAATAACCGATACTTTTGATTCCCTCTTATTATTATCATTATATGATTGGGAGGTTTGAGTCCCCCATGTTATATAAATTGGTGCTTAAGTCACCTTGATATTGCTGGGAGGTTCGAGTCCCCCACTAGGAATATGGCATATGATTATCCTCTAGTTCGTGTAGCTAAATGCATTGTGGCCCTTCCAATTGAGGGATATCTAGGCCCATATAGCCGTAGATGCCTTGGTTATGACGGTTATGCTACTCATCCCCAGTTAAGGTTTTAAACGTTCATACTAAGCCTTGTTTTCTTTCTTGCTATATGATATATATATATATATATATATATATATATATATATATTGTATATGATGGAGTGCAATGGTTTTAGTGATTTCTGTATTATGGATCATGGCATTATTTTATCTTTTATCCCTAAGTTACATGCTAGCGCTCCAACCGCTAACCATCTTTAGACGTTGCATCCCATACGATGTAGAAACTGGCCATACTTCTACTTTCCCTGCATAGTGATCGGTGATCATTGGATAAGTTTGTGAGTCATCTTGAAGTGGTGAGCTTCCATATTTCGGAAGATCTCATTTCATGATTTGGTTGTCCTTATGTCATATACTTTTCTTTGGTCTAGTTTTGGCTATCGTCGAGAGCATGTACTTAGATTGATTTTTGTTCTGTATAGAGGTTTTGTGGATTACTGTGGACTTAAGATTGGTTGTTAAATTCTTAGACTTCTTTTAAGTCATACTTATCTATCTTGTTTTACGCTTAGAATTTAGTTGTTATACTATGTTGTGTTCTGATTGACTAGGTGAAGGGGGTGGTCTCCGATCCTCGGTGGACTTGAGATACCCGTCACGGATAGGCCCTGGTTCGGGTCGTGACAAGAAATCACCAAAAATCTCTAAAATCCAAAGCTTAAAGTCCCAAAAATGGTGAAAATTGAGAAAGTGATATATAAACTACCCAGGCATCGCTTAAGGAAACATGGACCGCTTAAGCAACCATTACTTAAGTGGCCAAGTGTCTCTTAAGCGAAACCCACCAAGGTCTACACATGTCTCTTATGCGAATCCAATTTTGCTTAAGCGGAGAGGTTCCCTCTTAAGTGGCACTCAGCTGTCAATTCAGGTCATTTAAGCGACCCAAGTGTCGCTTAAGTAGATGCACCAGTTGAGTGGTGCATAAACTGAAGACTTAGAGCGCGGACCTTTCGGGATTCATCTAGAATATTGAGAATGCAAACAAACTATGCTATCCTATAAAATTCAATTTTTCGAGCCCAATGGTTATATTAGAATTTTGAAAAAAATATCATTTTTACAAAATTGACCCCTGAGACCGAATTTCAATACTTTCTGAATCGAGGGTTGAAATGAGATAGCAATGCTATAAAATCACATCAACTATGGAAACAACCTTAAATTGATGTTTTGAATCTACTGGCGCAGTCTGTTTTGCCATCCGACACACATAACAATAAATGGTGACTGAAATCAACTATAAAGCCTTTTTAACCATCAAAAACCACAAACTCGCACAATTTACATTGAAATATATTAAGAATTGTGTCAATGATTGCCACACCTCAAAAATACCATAAAGCAATCATAGAGAGGGATAAAATGGTCAAATTATATAAAAATGAATAATTCACAAAAATCACCAAAAATCAAGTCATTACAGCCAAAGTTTTTCTTAAAAAATCAAACACGACAAAGTAAAAAATTATATTTATTCAAACATATTAATCAGGTTAAGCAAACTAATCTCTTTTTTTAATTCAAACCATTGAAGTTTTTATGATGAGAACTTATTTTTTGGAGAACAACAAATTCTGAAAATAATCAAATCTACTAAGTAATATTTAAATTTCAGTCAAAAATAATATATGAAACGTTAGATAGTCACCTTGATAACCATAATTACAATTTCTCTAATGGGTTGTTTTTTTGTTAGTTGAGTGAACATAACAAATTTGATAGCTTTTAAGGTGTGCATCTAACAATATTTACGTGTTGATTCAGTAATTTTTTTTATCATTGAATATCTTGCATTTAGAAATACTAATTTATTTATTTTTTCCATCGAATTTGTTAAGAAAAAAAGGGATCAGATATTGAAGAACTAACGTGACATTCAAGAGGGAAGTGAGGATACTAGCGCACTCTTTTATACCCTTGAAAACACTTTGGCCATGCTTGAGAAAGGCCAGAAAAGGCTAACTAATAAGTTATGCTAGAGACTCTGTTACAGGACCCGCTTCATCACTTTAAGATCGACTCTGATAACTTAGATCATGATGAGTGATGTTGCTTAAGATATTTTTTTTAAGTTAAAGTTTAATAATGAATAAATAAAACTATTGCATCCTTTGCATGTTTATCTTTATTTATCTACTTTGAATGCTTCAATTTATTTTTCTTAAGAGATTAACAATTAAACTTATTTTATGTACAGACTGAATCATTTGAGTCGATCTAGTAAAAAAAATTAAAAGTGTGTTAATAAAAAAAAATTGTGAAACAATAAAAAAAAGGTATAAGAAAGAAATCAAAATGGACTTACAAAATTATTTAAATATTTTTAGCTTTAAATGGAATACCAATTAGTACAATAATTTCTATCAAATTCTTTTTTGGTATTCAGATAATTTCTCAAAATATAAGTGATTATCAAATTAGTACAATCTTAACATTCAATGTTACATTAAATTAACTAAAAAAATCCAATAGAAACTAATTCTAAGATTAATAAGATTCTTAATGAATCTTAGCCTATCTACAAAAACAGTTGCACATTCTTTGTTGAAGCAGTTGAATACTCCTGCGTCAAATACCAAATAATGGTTTAAGAAAAAAATTGAAATTAATTATTTTGAATTTATCATGTTGGACTTTTTGAGAAAAAATTATCCTTCAAGAAAATTAACTCTCATTAAAATATTATTTTATTGGAATTTAAATGGTCACTTAGCTGATTTGTTTTTATAAGAATCTTTTGTTCTTCAAAAATTTAATTCTCATTATAAAAAGCTTTATACGGTCTGAATAAAAAAGGAGATTAGTTCTCTTAACCTAATTTAATATGTTTAAATAAAATTTATTTTTTTTACTTTTTCATGTTGAATTTTTTAAGAAAAATTTGGTCTTCAAGAAAATTAATTCTCAGTGATACATAAAAAGTTTGTATAAAATATTAGTTCTTTCCTTATTCGATCTTCTTTAGAATATACACCTATAAGTTGAAATAATGATTTTATTTTAGAAAATAATATAAATAATTTTACTAATTTATCGCGGTAATATTTGATGCGTTAAAGGAAACATTGAATATTATGTTAGTAATCAGTGTAGTATTTTTGTATACTAAAGTAGGGTTTGACTTTCTACGACACTCAATTAGCTACCATTAGTTAGGCGTGCTTAAGCTAAATTCAGTATTAATTCCTGCAATTCATGGTTCATCTTTTTATTCAAACCGTGATCTGACAGGCAATGATGTGGTTAATCTTGTCAAACCAATGAAATATATTTCCATTCCTATTGCTAAAGATATGAAGATATGAATTGAATTAATTATCTATCTTTTGAGTCCTAACTATTCTGTATTTATGTGTAGGCATACCAATTATATTTGTTTTTGTTATTAGAAAAAAAATTGACACCCTGCTTCAGTACACTGAAGAAATTTATTATGGTATGCAAGACAATACGGCACAAATATACAAAAAAAAAAATCAATGATCTAGGAAAAAGGTTGAAAAAGACGGAGGATTGTCTAGGGTCTTTGAGCAATCAACTCAATGTTGTGGGACAGAGGTTGGAATTTTTTTTTAAGGTGAGTGTATGGTTGCTTTCTCATGGATCCTAATAATGTCGTTAGTCCTTCAAGTTCACCACCACCGATTATGTGAAGTTGGAATATCCTAATCCTTTTTTCATGTTGTTTGTGTCTTTGGAAGAAGTATAAAGGAATTAATTATTTTTTTCATATTATTATGTGTAGACTTTTGAATATATATCTTCTTTTGTGAATTTTATAATGAAATATTTAGTTTACATTTTCTGAAATTCTAGCACTAAAATTTTCATTCAAGCTACATTCAGTTCTTTCATGAAAGTGATAAATGACTTATTATCTACTTATACAATTTATAAAATAAAGGTGAAACATAACGCTTAATTTCATTAATAAATCAAACTTAAAATAGCATAAAAATATAATAAACGTCGTCACAAAATATCTATTTTCTCTTGAGAGAATAGGGTGGGAGGGAGGAACTTGGAGGCAGGAGGGAGGATCTTGGAGGCGACATCATATTTTTGTCCATTATTTTTTTCATGTACTTGATAATGACATCATTCTTACACCCAAAACTTTTCTTGCATCGAGTTAAGGCATCAACCTCTATTTTGATGTGATAAAGATGCATGTAAAATGCAATAAGTAGACTCACATGATCAAAATAGTATTGAGGATTGAAAGAGTCTTGGACATTGGAAGAGCCAGTGCAGTTGGAAAACCCTTGTAGATTGAAAGTGCCATGAAAGTTGGGTGGTCCAGGGGTGTTGGGAGAGTTTTGAGTGTTGGAAATGCCTGGAATATATGTCCTATTGCTCACTTTTCATTATGCAATTAAAGATTACTTGTACGGTTGTTCTTATATATATAGACTGTTTAAATGGAAGAGCAAAACCTTTTTTTGTAAAGAAGTAAAATAAATTAGTTTTTGAAAAGAATTCCTTTTTTCTATTTTTTGAACTTCGAATAAAAGTAATGTTATTCCATATTTATACAAACGATTGATTTATTTGATGACAATTAATATTTATTTCATTCAATTGGAGTGGTTTATTGGTTGAGTGTAAATCAGTGGGTTGAGCGTAAACGATTATTTTTACAGAACTAATTTTATTAATATAATCCACATTACTGTACTTAATCACACAAATGAAATTTACCATGATTACTCTAATAAAACAACAAGCTTTTAAGAAATCAATAAAATTTATTTAAAAGTTCTTTTTCTTTTATCCATTTTATTGTGTGTTATTTTGTAATATTTTTCTTTACGACCAAACTTTTATAAGACTGAAATGAGAAAATCAAACATAAAAGTGATCGATTGATCCTTTGAATTACGTGATCCCAAGTAGATTACAACAAAATAATGACGGCTTTGTGTTGACACTAATTTTAAGCCAAAATTCATGTGTAGCATGAAAATCAATGGTTTTTTATTTAATTTTTATTTAAAGAATGGAATTTTTCTCAATAATATTTTCAAAATGTTAGCGAGAACATTTGTTGCATTAGGAGGAAATTTGAATTAATTTTCACTTTTCAAGACACTCTATTAACTAATATTGGTTAGGAGTGCTTTATTTAAATTCATCATTAGTTATCTTTAAAGAAATTCAAAAACTATTCTTCTTCATCATTCTTAAGTTTCCTATTTAAACCCCATATTTAATTGTTTCGATCACACCAACTAAAGATATTTGAGTTGTTATTGCTCAAGATATGATGGCATGACTTGAAATTAGCTATATATTTCTTCAGCTACTAATTGTTATTTATTTACCTTTATATAAGATAATATTTTTTTATGAAATCATGTTATTAGAAAGAATTTCAAGCCCTACTTCGGCACACTGAAGAGATTTATGATGCTATGCAAGAAACAAATAAGCAAAAAAATAATGATCTAGAGAAAAAATTGAAATAAACAGAAGATCGTCTTGGGTCACTTTGGAATCAATCTAATGTTGTGGGGGAGAGGATAGAATTATTGTTCATAGGATTGTATGATAGCTTTGAAATAGATCCTAATGATGCTATTTCTACTCCAAGTTCATCACAACCATTTCCGTGAACGTGGAACATCCTTAGGTTGTTATTGGTGTAATTTGAAAGATTTATCCCTTGGTGTCGTTTTGTTTTCCATATTATTATCATTATGCATGACTATGTTTTTGTAGATATCTCTTGTTTTACAATTTATGAAATGAAATAGTTGAATTGCATTTTCTAGAATTTTTGCTTAACTCATAAATCAAAAATATAATATATTATTTGATGGATGGGATAAGGATGAAACAAACGACTCCCTTTAATTAATAAGACAAATTCACATAAAGACATAAAAATATATGGAGATCAAAGTTCAGAATTATCTCTTTGGTTGGCGGGTTGGGAGGGAGATTCCTGGATGCGGCTTTATCATTTTACCCATCATTGTTTTCATGTAACTGATAAGCAGGTCTTGTTTATGGCCAAAACTATTCTTACATCGAGTTAAGGAATCAACCTATATTTTGACTTCGGTAATCTAAGAATACAATAATATGATTGGATTCACGGGAGCATAAAAGTATTTGGGGGTGGAAGAGCCTTGGATGCGGGGGGAGTGTTGAGGGTTGGAAGAGCCTTGCATGTTGAAAATGCCAGGATTATTTTGTTAGTTGCTTATTTTCACCTGCAATTCAAGATTTTTCTTTTAGGATGATCTTCTATTACTTTAGATAGAAGAGCAGAAAAGATTTCAAAAACAAGTGAAAAAAATAAAAGCATTTAAGAAATTATTATATTTTTGTTATTTTAAAAGAAACAAATTAAATTTTATCAAAATATATTTCACGATGCATGATTAATACAATAAGAGCAAAGACTGAAACAAGATTGAAATAAATCAAAGAGAATAGCAACAATAAGTGATTTTATTTCGCTCAACAACGTGGACTAGGTTCAAACCCTCAACGTTCATAACTTAGTTCACAAGCCTAAGGTAAACATTGATCTTAATTTTTATGAAAATTCATTTCAAGAATCATAATTTTTGTTATTTTTATTTTTATTTTGAATAACGAAATGAAATAGTTTTCCTCCATTTTTTAACAAACGTTTGAGTTCTTGTATGAAAATTAATATTTAGTTTTGAAGAATGAAATTTTCTCAAAAAATAATCTCTGATCAATTTTCAAGCTTTAATAAAGAAAAATTAAAAATTCAAACGTTTGTTTTAATCGAACTTTTTGGGTTTGAAAGGATTATCAATAGTGAAAAGGTAATTAAAAGATATCTCAAAATAATTTAGGTTATTTTTGTAGTTATTTTGTTGAAAATTCAAAATTTTGGTCCATTGAATGTAGATTTTTTTTTTTATTTTGATATCCGAAATGGTTTCAAAAATGTTTTCTAAATTATTTTTTAGGGTTCTCATCGGACATTTGAAATAGATATAGAAGGAAAGTAATTGTTTCTTCTTTTTAAACCACTCTTCCATTTATTATCTTTTTAGTAATCAATGTAGACATTTAGTACAACAAAGCATATTTTTGTATTTTCAATGCATTCAACCTAATGATATTGGTTACACCCTAACATAAATTTTCTTTTGAAAGATAATGCCTATATAAAGATTATTATGATGTTGAAGATGACCATCATGTCTTCAAGTGGATCTCAACTACAAACTATAGTTGCTTGCTAAGGGTATGTCTCTGTGCGTTCATTGTTTTTTTTCAACTATGTTTATATTCGTTTTTTATCAATATTTGAGATTTTTAATTCTTCTTCATATTTATGCAGTGCTACCATGTCTCTACCCAATTCTGACTCCAATAACACTGTCTTTGTGTATCTCTTCAACATGGCTTCACAGAATCAAAATTAACCTCAAAAATCAATTCAAGAATTGCGACTTGACATTGCAACACTAACTCGTCGTGTGGATCAGATTTTGCGCCATCGAAATTCTATGATCATGAGGTTTCAAATATGACTAATTGATTCGAAAACTTAGTTGCAACTCTAGTGAAGACTCCGATAAATGTCGATCCACAGTGCTTAGCTCCAACACTTCAATTATAGAGAAGTATTTAGGTGTTGAAGGTCTTGTAATCATGTTATTGTTGCAACAATTGTCACTTTTATAGTGGATAAATACTATGGATAATATCCTATTTATTTATGAATGATAATTTTAATTTAATCAGATTTTGTTATTCCTAATTCATATGAAAGTTTATTTTCATTAGTTTTAGAATAATTTCATTTTCTATTTTCTGTAATTCATTTTTTGTTAGATTTGACTCATGTATAGTCAGGAGATTTGATTCGTGTATAGTCAACTGATTTGATTTCCTTACATCATGGTGTTATATCTTTATTTGAGATTTTATTTTTTACTTTTTTATGTGAATAATAGAAAAGGAAAAATTCTATAAACATTAATAAGAACATAAAAGAAACAGTAATTAAAACTTAAGATCATTTAATTCTTAATAGTTTGCATAATTTAAACATTATATTTAACTCTTAATAATTTTATTAAGATATTTTATTCCTATTTCATATGAAATTTAACTTCCATTAGTTTAAGCATATCATTTTTTTACTTCATTTTTATTAGATTTGATTCCTGTATAGTCAAGAGATTTGATTCTATTATAAAAAAACTTTTTCATGTAAAACCTTTGGTCGAAATCAAATTTTCTATTGTTAGTAGGACTTCCTATGATTTTTATTTCTATTATTGGTACTTCTATGAAAAAGGAAATTATAAAGTCTATTTTTTATTTAATAAAATGAAGGGAAAAAATCAAAAAATCTCAATAAATAAACAAAGACAATGCCAAACATATTAAATGGAGAACAATTAAATCATCATTTGTTAATAATTTATATATAAAAATCAAACATAACATCAATAATATCTTTCAAAACGTAGATAAGGATCGATATAAAATGAAGTGTCTTTTTTTTGGTCTAAAATTTGGCCATGGGCCATTTATTCATAGAATAATCAAAATCCAATACATAAAATCAAAAAAGTTAGGCCCAAATCTAAAGGCCCAACCTAAAAATAAAAAAAGAAAACAAAGAAGTCTAAAATTAGACAAAAGGAAAAAAAAATAGGAAAGTGAAAAGTTTCTCTGAATCTTATCGATTTGGTCCAATTGGTCTAATGAGCTTCCGATTTATTTCATCGGTCCGATGAGCTTGTAGTTGCCTTTCCTCAGGTGACTTTCTTTTTCTTTAGAATTGTTCTTGGATGTTAACCTTACTTCGATCCAAACTCTTAATGAGCTAAAATTACTGTTCATCAAGCATTGGTACGATTTACACATCTTTCAACTAAATCTCTCACCAGGCGTTATGTACTCGATACCCATGGAATGCAATTCAGAGTTATCTGACTTTATCTCTTCTCATTTGAGTCTAATCTATGAAATTATTTTAATTATAAGTTACTAAGGTGACATCCTTACTTAATCTTTTGTAATGGGCTAAATCTCATAAAGATTGATACCACCTTCAAATCGTATCAAGTAATTATACCCTCTTAGTGTACTTATAATTAATTGATGCAACCATGGATGTGTATTTGTGAAATTTCTATGCATTTGACTATTTGATTTGTGTTAACCTCCCCTACATGATTATCTATGAATTTCGAGAGTATATACTTTGAGCTTTTAGGCCATACCCTCAATACTGTGCTTTTCTTTACAGTCTTTCGATTCTCATGTGTGGTACTTGTTGCTTGTCTAGGATTAGGATGCTCTTTGCTTGCTTGGGTAATTCCACAAAGGTGCTGAAAATTTTTGTACATGCAAAACTAAAATAATAATTAGTGAAAAAGTATGCAAGTGAGTTTCCTTCTCTATATGTATGCTAGATTAGAATCCTGTAATTCCCCATCTATCCTGTAAGTCTCTAGATAATATTCCAGGGACTCTCCTACTTGATAATGTGCAAACTACCCAACCTTAGAAGGATAAAGTGGTGACTATCAAAATGTAGTAACCTAACAAGATTGGGTTGATGCCACAAGGAATACGTTAGAAATTCTTCTTGAACTTATTAAAATCACTAGGCAGTGTGGAAAAGTAAGAAGGGGGGATTTTTCGTAACTAGCAAGAAGCAATAGGAATTGAATGCTTTTGATTGTAAACAATCTAATATGAACACTAAGCTTCCGTTCCCCCAGGCTTCTAACTCTGTAGACTTATCGTGCTCTGTCAAACTATTTCAATACCTTGCATGCACAATCTAATAATTATGTACCATAAACTATCTTGTGGACTCATTGAAGGATTTCATTCTTTACCTTTTGAGTTTCAGGATGTCTCCTTACTAACCCTTATCCTGAATCCAAGTTAACTAGTACTTTTTGAGTCTCAAGTTATTAGATGATAGTTAACCATCTTATATAGATACTACTAATTAGCTTGGATCGATGGCTAATCTTCAAATTACTATTGTGATCTTTTTTTCCTAGTCACTACTCCTCTTGTGGAGTAAGTAGTGATATTCTTGTTGAGATCTTAATGTTGGCCACTGCTAAGAAATCAATAAGAATGAAGAATAATATATGCAAGAACTTTTATCTAGGATGACATTGCACTTTCTTTAGTTAGTTAATTTTCCAGGGTTCCCACAACCCTATCTAAGGCAATCAACCTCTCATAATTATGAGATCAATCATGAATCTACAGATAAGATTACAAAAATCAATCTCATGATACGGATAGAAAAAATTCCAAAGTCTTAAATTGAATAACAAATCAAGAATAATAAGATATTTGTGAACTTGGCCCCAAAAGGCCTTTCTCTGAATAATGAATGAATGATTGAATAAACTAAACAAAGCCTAAAGGGTATTTATAAATTACAAGAAACCTTACAAATTGAATCCTAAATAAAATAGGAAAATTGAACTAAACATACATAATAAGACATAAAAATACCATAGGAGTGTATGTAGGATACGTGGAAACCCTAGAAAATAATTTCGGAATGATCCAAAAAAGTTTAGGTCAGTGGCCACTTACAAATGCCACATACGAACAATATGTAGCACATACAAACCGTATGTGACCTAAGTATGTGTCAGAAAATTTTCCCAATGCCTGCAACTCTCTATATCTTGATCTCTGTTAGTTACCTTGGCCACATACGGACTATATGTGCTACATGCCGAACGTATGTTCCCTTAGTAAGTGTTAGGGTTCTCTTTTTTCCTACTCCTGTGTCTCTGGACTTTAAGATCTGGTACATACTTTGGTCATATACTTTGAAACTTATGCTAAGTAAGTGGCACATACTATGGCACCTGCACAAAGTAAGTGGCACCTACTCCCAATAAGTGACTTGTTAAGTAGCACAAAACTCCAACTTTCATATTTTTCTTCAGTTTAGCATCCAAAACCATATTTTTCTTCCCTTTATTATCCAAAATCATATTTTTCTTCAATTTAGCATCCAAAACCTAGTTTCTTGCAACACACTCTAAAAATACATTAAATCCAACAAAATAGCCTTGAGCACATATATATCTCATAGTTGTAAGCATCTAAAATTCTATAAATTTATAGCACATCACTATTCCCCTATCACCATTTTAGTAAGAGTGATAGAGTCAATCTCTAAAATTATAGAAAGTAATTAATGTTATACATAGTATTTGTGTAACAACCTAGATTTTTGCCTCTGGAATTTCTGAGTTTTGTGCTCACTGTCTAGGGTACGACTTTAGTAACGAGTCGTATAGTGTCATTCGTAGCCAAACTAGTGTAGGTTTCCTAAGTTTCGATGTTAATCACGATTGGTACTTAATGAGTCATAGTGACTCATTATGAGTCATAGTGTGCAAGTCCTAGGCAATCCAGTATAAGTGCCCAAAGCTACTGTTGTGATGACGACAAGACTCTATGAGTTGTAAGGTCTGGTCACGAGTCATAGGGTATGACTTATGACCAAACTAGTGAAGGATTCCCAAGTGTCTGCCTATACTACGAGTCCAATCTAAGACCCGTTCCCAGTTTTCATAAGTCATGACATGACCCGTAACTACTAGCATCTTTTTCTTCACTTTTAAGTGAGGGCATTCTTGTTATTTTCCTCTTTTCCTAATTAAAACCCACGACCATAAAACACCTAAAGAGGATTATTTTAATCATTTTAACAATCATAAACTACTTTCCAATCTCTCAAATTCCCTAAGTCAAGAATAACTAAGGTTTCTCAAGGTTGATCATCTAGGACTTTAAGATTTCTTTCTTCCCCATAACTCTTGATCTCGAGCATATATCTCTCCCTAAACTTGTATTTTCATTATGGCATGCAATGGCTTGATATTTCAATGGTTTTAATGTTTGATTTTAAATAAAAGGTTGAGAGTTTTTTATGGTAATTATTTAAATACTTTTTCCATGATTTTGAATTGGTTATCTATGATTTATCTTGTCATTTTAAACTAAATATATGCATGGGCATAGGAATTCGAAAGGTAAACATAGGTTTCTGTAATGCCCCAAAAATGGGTCATGAGAAGTCACACGATATTTAGGGCCACAAGCGACCCCAAGATAACCCGTCTACTGGCATAACTCATAAGCAACTAAATAAAATACATAAATCTGAATGAAATAAGCTGAAGATGGCTCTTTTGTTAATTTGATCAACACAAAACTAAATTAAAATGATTACAACTTTGTTTTTACAAAACAATACTGGAATCAAGCACATTAACTCTACTGACTGTTTGTGAAGCCTCTACTAGTGTTGACTTTAGGTAGCCAGGACATGACCCTCAGCTATCCCAAATCAATATGGCTAAATAAATAAAAATAAAATACTACTCAAACAATATGACTGACTCGAGCCCTTGAATCAAGAGGACTCGTCACCCGCTGACTGGAAGCTGCAAACTGTCTGAATATGGTATGTGTGCTACAACTAAACTAATACCTACATTATGAGACAATGTAGCACGTAGACATATATATGGATCAGTACTTTAAGGATGTACTGATTATATGGGGGTGAAATGCATAAGAAAAACATTATCTCATCATCATAATTTGTAAAAACAATGCATATTAAATGTAAATGACTCACATAAGATGGAATATCTGAAATACTGAAATCATGAATAATAAATCAATCATACTTTATAAATCTAGTGAGCCATAACATTTAGTTCTTAAAGCTATACTCGTATTCTGTTTGTAAATCATACTTTCTAAATGTAGAAAGGGCTCACTTCTGAAATTTGAAATCTGAAAGCTGAAGTCTATAACTGTTATCTTTCTGTAAAGTATAATCAAAGTAAACTATGAGCCTTTCCACTTAGTTTTCTAAAAGCTTTCTGTAAATCTTTTCTATTAGGCTTTACTATTAGGGAAAACTGTTCTGCAAGGGAAATATACTTTATTTTAAGGGTTTAGAAATCTAAAAACTTATTCTTTATGGGAGATTCTTCTAACTGACATAAACCATGTGAGCATTCATGGAGTCCAACTTTCTTGTCCACCTAAGGAGGAATCCTTACGTTGGGGAGAGGAGTCATACTCTTGCCAAGGAGTAAACCTATCTAAGTGATCTCATATCTATCATCCACGTAGAAGTGGGAACAATCTAAATCCTATGTTGGCACATAGTTCTGGGGTATGGAACCATAGTAACGTACCCATCTCGTTGCAAAATACTACTCCCATTAAATTTGTATGCTTATTCTGATGAAAATCCACTTCTAAAATAGTATAATGGTTTATAATGAAAAACCAACTGTATATCTATAAAGCTAAATATGTAATTTGGAGCTGTAAAGTGGATTTCATATCTATTCTTGAGACCAAAAGGTTAAATCTTTATCAATAAATTGAAAAGAGTCTAGTCATAAAGTGTTCATAGCACAATCAAACTTGAAATAATAATTTTAAATTAAGGCTTAGTGACACATGCATCAAAATCATGTTAAAACATCATAATATTCATGCTTGGTAATGTAAGCATGTATAAATCAACTTAAAATCTAGAAATTTCTGCAATATGCGTGAAAATATGAACATAGACATACAATTCAATTTCTAAATCCCTTGAAATCTCATAATCTCATAATAGCCATATTGGGTGTAAACCCTAACATTAATTTCATGGGATATCACATAAAATTCAGTAAACTTGTAATTAAAATAAGTTTTGGGCACAAGGATAAAAGAATTATCCTTGTTGAAAAATCCTGCATACCTTGGTAGATGATTAGATAGAGAAACTTGAATTATTGATTCCTATTTGAGTTCTTGATGATGAGTTCTTGATTATCTTGTCTTAGGAATCTTCAATTTAGAGATTTCTTGGAGAAACTATGGAGGATTTTAATTTCAGGAAGAAGAAGCTCTTGAGTTCTAGGGTTTTGTTTTGAGATAAAATGGATGAAATAAGCATAACGTGCTTTGGAATATGCTTAATGTTGTATTTTACACGAATTGGGGCTTGGGGATTGACCAAAAACCCCCCATTAAACTTCTAAAGGAAACTAGAAAAGAAAGAAAAAATCTCAATTTAATAGGCTACCGCGATGCGCCACTATCATGGTGGCTCACTAAAAAAGGACGAGTGGGAATTGCGCCTTCACTGCGATGCGCCACAGTCGTGGTGCCCATTTGGAATTCCATTTTGGCTACTGGCGCGATGCGCCAGTATTGCGTTGGGCTACTAGATTTCAATAATTAGGAATTTGGACCTCTTTGAAATGCACCAATATCGCAGAGGTCAACTGGAATTGACAATTATGAAATTGTCCTTTACCGTGATACGGTGGTTGCTCAGGTGGGACACTGTCAACTTAAAAATTCTCTAACTCCTCAACCGAGTATCGAATTTGGGTGAATTTGGTATCGATGGAAAGCTTATTCAATTTTCCACATAATGGGAGGTATAAATCTTGAAAATTCCACACGAAATAAATATTATTTATTTTAGAAGCTATTTCTTAACATTGTAGGAACAAATTTAAGCTAGGAAAACTATAGGGTGTTATAGTTTCCCTAACTTTATGGTTTGGAATTGGCTTTACCCTAAACCCAACTTGTATAATTAGTTTTGAAAACATAGATACTTGCATAACTGAACTCACTTTTGGAACCTTACATTGCATAAAAGGTTAATGAAACTTAAAATGGTTTTTGAAAGGCCATGGTGGCCATGGGTTGGTTTTCAATTGGAAAGCTTTAGAGTCATATTGGTTAAATAGTTTTGGAATGGCATAATGGAATTGGCTTTCAAGCATAATATTTGGTATGACGATACCAATGGTAAAGCCCAATTAAAAGACTCTTTGATAAATAGATGGGAATGTGTAAATGATTTTAATTTAAGCTTAAAGGGGGTTGTGTGCCTCGCCTTAAAAGGTGGAGGTCTCGGAGGGGACCGAGACTGGAAACCACGTTTGCCAGCATGGGGGCCTTAGTGTCCATGTGCATAATTCACACTTTATATATCTATATTTTTGGAATGGTTAGAGCCTCGGTGGCTTTGTCCCTTCCATGAATTTCTATGGTTCGTGCAGCTAACATGCACTGGAGCCCTTCCGGTGGGGGAAGCCGGACCCATATAGCCCGTGGGTGTTTTTAGGATGGCTAGAGTTGTATAGTCTATGTTAATAATTTTAAATTACATTCATAAACCTTGTTCCCTATCCTAACACTATGTATATATGTATATTTGTATGTATGTGAACCTGTACATTGAATTTGGATTGATTTTGAAATGGTATTACTTTATCCCTTATCCTAGGTTACATGCTAGCGATCACTCCGCAAATCATCCTAGGACACTACATTGTTTCATCATGTAGGGTCTGAAAACATTTTCTTTACCGCTGTACAGTGTTAGGTGATCTGGTTTATCAGCGATGAAGTGGTAAGTTTCCATCCATATTTTAGAATCGAAGAGTTCACATTGTCATGATCATTGTCATTGTCAGTCATTGTCACAGTCGGGGGCATGTCCTAACTTAGGTTGAAAATTTTAAGAAAAATCTATGTAGTTTAAACACCAATCACTTAGGAAGTATCTTCTCAATCTTTTAAGGCTGGAACTACACTTCACTTGACACGCTCTAAGGCTCAAACTACGAGGGAACTTTGCGGGATTTTATAGACTACCCCCTGGACATCACACGGTGCTTAAGATCATAAGTGATCCCAAGTTAACCCTTGTACTGGCATATTGCTTGAGCTACTAATTTAATTATATAAAATTAGAAGTAATAAGCATAAGAGAAGTCTTTAATTGAACAGATTCAAAATAAGACTATTTCAAATATTTACACTTTGGTTGCACATGACAAACTGAAATCAAATACATTAACTCTACTGACTGTCTATGAAGCCTCCACTAATACTGACTATAGGTAGCTGGGACATAACACCCAGCCATCCCAAATCAATACAACTAAATAAAAGAATGGTACTGAAACTGTAGTTGACTCGAGTCCTCAAATCAAAAGAACTCACCATTTGATGACTGGAAGCAACACTGTCGGATTATGATATGTGCACAACAATTGGTACCTACATTATGAGACAATGTAGAACATAGACATATATATGGATCAATACTTCTAAAATATACTAAGTATATGGGGTGAATTCATAAATAAAATAATCACTGAATATTCATATAAACTTTCAAATAATGCATGCTAAGTGTAAATGACTCACCTTGGGCTTGAATAAAACTGATGGTTGATAACTCATAAATTATGAATAACAAAGTGTAGAATAACTTTGTGATACATAACACTTAGTTCTAAAAGATTTACTTTTATTCTTTCTTAGGGAGGTTCTTTTAACCGACATAAACCATGTGAGCTAGCATGGAGTCCAATGTCTTACCCATATTAGAGAGAGTTGTTCTACCCTTGCCATCGGAATAAAACCTTAACTCAAGTGATCACTATCATTAACTTCATCCATATTGTGAATAATAAGCTTAACCTACGTTGGCTCATAGTTCTAGGGCATGCGACCTTGGACTCATACCCAACTCGGTACTAAATACTGCTCCCTTATTACTTATATGCTCATACTTTAGGAAATTCACCTTAAAATAGCATAAGAGTTTATAGAATGAAAACCAGTTATGCTTCTCTTTGCTTTAATTCAAACTCAAAATGAACAAATGTGGATTCCATATCTTAGCTTAGGATCAAAACATCACTTCGTTCTTTAAATCTTGGTATAAACTTGTGAAAGAAGAACTTAAGAATATAATTCTCTTAAAATCTCAAGACTTAAACTTAGGGATTGAAAGTTATGCTTAAAAATTATGGTAATTCATAACAACACTTCATGCTCAATAACAATCTTGAAATACTTCAACAATATCAAATCAAGATAGTGCAATCTCATTCATAATATAAATCTTATCAGTTAAAAAAAACATAAGAAATTCGTGATATACCCAAAGCTTTAAATCTCATGATAATAACATGCTTCAAGAATGTAGAAACTTAGGTATGAACCCTAATTCAAAAAAAGTAAGTTAAATCTTAAAATCATGTAACTTGGGAACAAGGGTGAAAGGATACCCTTGTTCATAACCCCACATACCTTGATGGGATGAATCCTTGGAAAGAACGTTGAATTTGGAACTCAAATTCTTGATTCTTGTGAGATGACACTTACATTTTTGTTCTTGGGAATGAATGAGGGTTTTTGATTTGTTTACTGATTTCTTAGGGTTAAGAGGATGAAGTTAATATGTTTAATACATCATCAAAACATTTTGAAGTGATTAGGGATGATTTTGGGTGTGAAATGACTTCAACACCCTTGATTAAAGTCAAAACGGAGTATTTTTGGCACTGGGCAATAACCCAAGCGACACCCAGTCAATCACCCAAGCCAAGGTGAGTGATGCCTTGCCAATCGCCTAACCCTAGGCTGGGTGGCGCATGGCTAATGCCTAGCCATTGGTTTTTTGACACCTAGCCAATCGCGCACCCATTCCAGTAGTCTTAGATGATTGCTAGGAGATACACACCCCTTTGGATGGACATAACTTTTCGCTCGACTATCGGATTACGAGAAAATTGGTTTTGCTGGAAAGCTAGCACAATTATATATAACTTGGTGGGTCTTGAGATGAAAAATTCCACATATATAAAAAGTTATACACATTCAAAGTATACCCTTGTAGAATCAGTTGCCAAACTTTGGACGAATCAAAGGCTCTTAGCTCAACTTTGTTCTAAGTGATTCCTATGAACATTTTTCACCTCGAAAGCACTTCGTACACTAGGATAAAGATCATGACACATGAATTCAAAAGTAAATTATGGGATTATAGTTTACACACATAAGGGAGATACTTCAAAGTCTAGCCCAAAAATAGGGGTGTTACAGCCTCATTAGCCAATTAAGCTCAATACAGAAAAAGTATAACTTAAATGCAAAGGTGTAATCTAAGTCAACAATAAATAGGAATAGAAAGGTAAACAACTATCAAGTTATGCAAATACAATAAAGGAATAAATGTAAGTGATACAGATTATAAATAATTCACCAATAATAGACAAATTAAACATAACCTAACTGGACCCCCAAAAGCACGCTAGGCATATTGAAGAAGACAATTAACCCAATCGTACCCCCATAAGTTGGTAGGACACACAAAAAGTAATTCATGAAAATAAACATAAATAATTCATAATTTAACCCCATACCATGACATAATAGCAACCATCTAGATGTGCACCGAGCTTTAACCAGCACCAATGGGTACTAATGTTGCACAAGTGCACAAGCAAGTGTACGTGGTCTCACCAAGTAATACAGTGGCCTTAAATAAATCCAATATTAATCCCACAGGGACTTGTGTTGACCAACTATCTAATTATAGTTCAACGATTAAAATTAATCAAGTGATATGTAACAAAAAGTACTTGCAAGTTAAAACTAAACTTAACTGTAAACAATGCGAAAAAGTAAAGGTTCTTGGACAATGATAGGGAAAATCCTAGGTTTAAACCCCTATGAACAATCATACTACTCAATAGAAATTCATTAGTTATGTTACTTGTCTTAGTTGTTGATTCACGAGGTTGATTTATTACTATGGTCTTTCGAGCCCCTAATTACCTATCTAACTTGGACCCACAACTATATCATTGAGCGGAGATGTGAGAACTAACTTAAATTCATTCATATTTTATCCCGTAAGTGAACCAAATAGGTCATGTAGGTATATTTCTATCCTAAATACAAATTATAACTTCATTCTATAGAAGATTACAATCCTATTCTATTTACCCCCACGTACTATCCTCTTGTTCCTCCTTTCGGGATCACAAGGTGACTATGGATGTATTCTTAGGGTAGATAATCCTTAAAATAGTGATAAAGAGATAAATAAACAGCCAAAATATTATAAATAATCAAAACCAAGTCAATTCATAATAATCCTTAACCCCAGAAAAAGGTGTTTAGCCACTCATGGACATAACCGTAATCACAATATTAGAATACATGTTAAAATCCATAAAAAAAAACAAAGTAATGGAATAAAAACCCTAATTTAAGTGTTATCAATCCTCCCTCAAAGTTTTAAGGTTATCCAAGGTATGTAACATAATGTTTAAGGGTCCTATTTATAGAAGGACACAAGTTGCCGATTTGAACTGAGGCCCATGCCACGCCTCTTATCGCGGTTCCTAGGGTTCGTGGAACATCATTATCATGGAGAAACACTTTAATTTTTCATTTATGATGTCTCCAGTAGCATTTCATGGACCCTAACGCGGTGGCCAAGGTCCGTGTCACGCCAATGACTCGAAAACATCTATTTGTGGTTAAATCTTGTCCTATGCTTTTTGTCCATCTATTCCAAGCCTTGTGGTGTTGTTTACACTTGGATTTAATCTTTTATATCATCCATATATAATAATTATCAACTAACCAAGTATACTATAGCATAAAACACCACGAATTAGAGTTCAAAACAACATACAATTTAAGACGATGAACTAGAATCTAAAACTAAGAGTATTAGCTTTGTTCTTTTGATCTTTAACTTAGTTTTGACTCTTGTCTTGTTTCAATTGAACCTTAAACACTATAAACAAGTTATTCCACATATATTTACACAATAATACCCTTAGTAACTCATTACACACACTATAATCCATAGAGATCAACTAGAACAACACATAGCTCAAGCTGGTAACACTAGTTTTCTCATCTAAATTCTAAGTGGCCAAATTGATTCTAAACTTGTTTGAAACACACCTTAAACATTGCAATCAAGTATTTAACACTTATATTATAAATTATACAAAGATTTAATAATTAAGAACAAGAGATGTACTCAAAACAAGGCTAAATAAGCCTAAATAGCAACATTGAGGTACATGAATCCACCTCAGATCAAGTAACGAGAGGCAAAACGCCGGACTTAAACCGGCACCAATGGGTAGTAACGAGAGTTCAGACACCAATCTTGAATCAGTAGTGGTGGATAACAATGAGAGGCCACAAGACAGTTTCGAACTAGAAATAGTGGGTAATAACGAGGCCACATATAATATATAACCAACCTCATAATCAGATACCGAACTAGAACCAGAACTCACAGAAACCACAACTCCCAAAACAACCATAATCAGTACTAGAACTCCCAAATCATCATAACCAGATGTCGAATTCGAACTAGAACTCATAGTAACCATACTCAACTGTAATATTAAAATTTAAACCATATCATAACCAGCCAAAGTGGTACCAAAATTCACAAACAATGATAGAAATAAAGTATATGTTGAACCTATGTCAAAATTAAAATACATTTAATTAGCCAATTGCATATCTTAATTAAAAAGGGACAAATTCTAAGTTTCGTAACTTAATTCAATGTCCTAAAGTGATAAATACTATATCATACTAAAAGATAAGATATCAAAATTTATTAGAACGGGGTCCTAACTGGATAAATTAGACAGGATATATTTATCAAAGAGTGCAAAAACTATAACTATTTATCTAACACTAGTATAATAATACACAATTATCGTAAATAAGTTCAATCTAAAGATAGAATAAGCCTAACCTACCTTACCCTACCTGAACGCAAAAGCTAAAATATCTCTGAAAAATCTTTAAATAATATTCTACTAAAATTCGAGCTTGAATAACTTGATGCAGTATGTTTAAATTTACTTCACATCATGAATGAAAATTTATTGACAGCAAACTTTAAAAAAAAATCCACGAACAGAATGTTTTTCTTTTAAAACTGAATGTTAACTGAACTTTGCATTTATATAGAAAAGTTAAACTTAATGTTAACTGCACTATGCATTTATATAGAAAAGTTAATATCCTTAGTGCTTATCTTTGGCATGACTCGTCATTTATAATAGCTAATCCTAATGACACCACTTATTGTGGTTTCCTTCCACGCGGAGGATGTGTGGCAACACCACCTCCTGTCTTTCGTTATATTTGTATTCGGGTATTGCATAAGTTTCATGATAAAATAATTATCATATTTTGAATATATTATAATTAATAGAAAATTATTACTAATAAAATCATGATTATATAATAATAATAATAATAATAATAATAATAATAATATTTTAATATTTCTAGATTTATGATCTTCGCTTAAAATATTAATAGGATATATTTGTTATATAAAGTAATATAAATATAGCATAACATACAGAATTTATGAATATCAAAAATATTTTTGAAGGGTAATAAATTATATTTCTACCAAATACTAATTTAAATTAAGTATTCCACAATATATTTGGTATTACTAAAATTTTCAAGCGGATCATTTGAAAATCGAACTATCAATCTCAATAAATCATAAATAAAATATGGGGCAGTTTTAAAAAAGCTTTAAACATCAAAAGTGTGTGAAAATAAGAAAAATGATCATGAGGGTCAGTACATTATTTGAATCTACTATTTACCCTGTTACCATTGTCAACGGGTTAACATAAATCTCAGGCTCGTTGATCACCAAAGCAGATTGTTCATGATCTATTGAAGAAGTGATAGCTAAAGGAAATATTTCACACTGGTGGTCATTGTAAATTTCTCCTTCCTCCAAGTAATCCTCTTTCTCATTCTCCACTCTCACCCCACTTGTTACTGATTTCCTCTCATCTTTGTGGTATTCTCTTGTATTTTGTTAGCATTTTGAGATGGCTTATCCCTCTTTGTTACTTGACCAGTGTTGTCTGATTGTGCAAAAGATTTTCCACCCATTCCTTGGTACTACATGATTGCTAGTTTTTAACACCTTTAACATTGGCAAGCACTTACTTCTATTGTACATTCTCATTCCGCATATCTTGCTCATTAGCTGAATTTTCTTCCTCTTGCACATCTTCATTCTAAACATCAAATTAATTAGAAATTTTTAAAGCTTCAGGAGCTACTGCTTTCTCACTTAAAATTTTGTCTGTATTTTTGTTCCTAGTGAATCTTTAGTTAGTAGGATGCCATTTTTTATGACCTCTTTCAGACCTCTAGTCCTGTAATGACCCCTCAGGTCTTTTTTTATATTTTTTTTTTTTTAACTATTAGAACTTTTCTATTGTTGTTCCAAGTCAATTATGACTTGTTGAAACTAATAGTTTGATTACCAGGCAATTCATTCAGTTGTTAGAGCCAATAACCTGTTTTGAAGTCTTCGCTGGTTTCAAATGATCACCAGGTGAAAATCTGTTAAATGACCTTGAATGCAAATTTTGATTGTCCCAACAACTCTATAATATCAATTTTAGGTTTGGAAAACTCTTGATTTGGGTTCCGAGGCACCCGGGCTCATTTCAACCTATTGGTCAGAAAGCTACAAAAATAAATATTAGGTGTGGGACCCATTTTTTTCGTTAAAAATGACCTTGGATGGAAATTTTGACTTTTCCATTGAGTTTGGAACATCGATGGTATGGTTATATAGTTTCTTTTCATATAAGGGATTTTGGATGAATCTCGAAGGCTTGGCAAAGACTTTTTCAAGTCTCAGTTATATCTGGTGCATCGCGATATTGATCATTTGGATCGCGATCGTGACTCATTGAGCTGGGCAGTAGATGTCGCAATCACAAGGCTAAGTTCCACGCTCGCGACTCCCTCATGCAGCCTCACATTATGGCGATCGAGAGTCTCTATCGCGACAACGACACCCGAGAGCTTGGTATGGGTATAAGTAGACCTTTTTTGCATGATTTTGCCTATTTTTCATCCATTCCAAGAGAGCTAAAATCCTAAATTGTGTGATAGATTAGGATTAAAGCATGTGGATGATTTGGAAAGCTTGATTAACATTTATTTCTTGATTCTCCCTCAAATTTGAGGTGAAATTTCTCTAATTTCATGATAGATTTTCTCATTTCTTGTTCAAAAATCCCAAAAACTTGGAGGCCTAATTTTTGCCCCAAATTGGCTTGGATTTGACCCATTTTGAAGGTAATGATTCCTTGAACATGAGAAAATACTGGAATAATTTTGAAAATGCAATTTTTATAAGTGGGACCCATATGGAATTTTGGTATAATTTTAGAGCCCAAAGCACAATGGTGCAATATAGGTAGAGTTGTTCCTGTATTGATGAGTAGAATGTGATTTTGATAGTTTGGCACCTTGTAAAGGCTTCTCGAAAGGAAATATAGTGATTTAACCAATCTTTTGAGCTTTCTTCGACGTCTAGGTAGGATAGGTTTTACCCCTTGTTAGATTGAGATAATTCATAGTATGTTCATGATATTGTGTTAGATTTGGGATGGCTTTTAGGTGTTCAATGTGATCAAATAAAATACTTGAGATTAGTTGGATCATTTAGGTTATTTTGGATATCGCTTTGGGCATAATTAGCCTAGTTGAACATTACCTTAGGTGAAGTTAACCTTGAGGCTCCTTTTAAGTTGAAAATTCTTTAGTTATTCTTCTAATGAGAAGATTGAGTTAGTCACTTAAGTTTAGGGAGGAATTTACCGTAGTTGTTAATTCCTCTAGTGGAATTGACTTAGCTATTTCCTATTGGGAGAAATTACTATCCTAGGACTAGCTATGACTTAATCGACATATAAGATGGATTTAGGTACCATAGCCTAGTTTGGAATAGATATTACTTGGTAAAGGATTTTGAGAATTTTGAAGTGGGCCCTTAAACCTACCTTAGGTCAAGATTTGTGTTAGTTATTGAAGGCCCTTTTTTAATGTTTGTGTACATCTAGGAGATGTTTATTGTGGTCATACTAATATGATTGGTACTTGACGATTATGATGGATTGACATTAGGAGTAACGCTTATGAGTACACTATGAATAACTTATTGATTAAGCAAATGATAAGCTAAGTGATTACACTATTGAATAAGTCCTTGATTATGATATTGACTAAGCCATTGATTAGGCTATGAATTGGGCTATTGATTATGCTTAATACTATACTTATTGATTATATTAGTGATTATGCTATTGATTATGCTATAAATCATACTTATTGGCTCTATTGATGATTGTGTCATTGACTATACTTAAGGTTATGCGTATTGATTATATTAATAATTATGTTATTAACCATAGTAATGATGATACGGTTACTGGTATTAGTTTGGATATTTAATTATGCTATAAAGTATGCAAATAACAATTCGATTCCAGATAATGATGATGATATTAATTATTTATATTTGATGCACATTTGGAGAATGACTATGATATTAATGATGATAATGATCATATTGGTGATGATATGGTGAATGATGTTTATGATAATGTTGATGATTATACCTATCGGTTCGAGTCCAGCTATACGCATTATACCATGATAATTATACTTACCGGTTCTATTCCGACTATATATATTATATTATGATGATAAACTTCTTATGATATGATGATACTGGGGTGTGAGATTGACAATAGTAATTCTAGCTAAGTTAGAAAATGCAAAAATAGTTATAATGTGGCATGATATGAAGGAATTCTAGAGATACCATGAATAGTGATAAATGGTGATTAGTTAATAAATAATAATTAGTTGGCATATGATAATTAGAAGATAATTAATGATTTGGTGATAAATAGTGACTAGTTAACAGTCGATGGTTAGCCAATAAATGATGGTTAATGGATAAATAATGAATGTGTTGTGGTATGGCATGAAAGAATTTTAGTTGTATCATGAGAGTTGATAAATAACAGTGGCAGATTGTACTCTCTTGTTTGTAACTTCCAGGCTTATGGGGGTTTGCGATGAGTTATTTACTTTTTTGCACTAATTGACTTCTTGGGGGCAATTTTGTAGGTATGGTTTACTTACTTATCTATGTGCAGCAATGTTGGTACAATTATTAGATTCACCTCTTTACAATGACTTATTTATATTATCTTGCATTTTATCATAGTTATATCGTGATTTAGCTTAGTCGACCGATGATGCCTACTGAGTACTCATTGTTTTGGTACTCATACTACACTTCTGTATCATTTTTGTTCAGATTCGAGTACTAGTTGTTTCCATTGATCGAAGTTCATGTTGTGTTAATTTTTGGTGATAAGGTGAGCTCTTGGAGTCAGAGTCTTTATTTCTTTCTATCGTAACTATGTCTAGTCTTTAGATTCAAGACAAATTGTATTGACTATTTTAGACACTTGGATTGTATTTGTAGTTGCTCTTGTACTAGATCTACCAGGTTGTGGGATGGTATTTATGTCGTGTCTAGTTTAAGGATGGTATTTATGTCGTGTCTACCTTTAAACTATTCCTTTTGTCTTGCTTATTTCTTGTGTTGGATTGCCTATTTGGCCCCTTTTGGGGCATTTTCACCAAGTTAACCCATTTTGTTTAGCTCTGAATTATGGTTCGAATTACGTACTGATGGGGTTTAGTAGGTGTCATCATGACTCGTAAATCGAATTGTGTCAAGTCCCCTTCTAGATTTTAGGTTGTTTCTCTAGACAATGTTGTGACCCTTTCTCTTGTTCAGTTTCTTCTAGCCTTAATTCTGGGTGCAAAATTCTGCATTCATTTTCCTTGTGTTCTTGTAGGTTGCATCTCTTACAATATGTTGGGACTATATCATACTGAATTTTAACCTTAATGCTCTTTACTTCCTTGGTAACCTCATTTTCAGTCTCCATCATGAAAAAATTATATCTTTCAGCTAGTAAGTCCAATTGTACGAAATGAAATGTCCATATTCAGAACAACAATTTTTAATGTTCAACCCAAGCTTTCCTAAATGAGTATGTCAAGGACATTTCCTTTTTGAAAAAGAGACTCCCAAATAAAATTACGCCAACCATGAAAACTCTCCTCTGGTTCTTAATTTTCAGGACAACACAAGCCTTTTATTTGATGCATTTATGGCAGATTACAACCTTGTTAGGCTAGAATAAACTGAGAAACCTCTTTAGTCAGCTACTATAACAATGAATTTAAAAAAATAGTTAGATATGTCTCAATACATAATTGTTTTAAAAAAGAATAAATGTAGTTAGATATGTTTCAATACACATATTAAAATTAAAAATAAAAAAAATCAAGAAACATCAAAATCTACATAAAAACAATTTTAAAAATAAAGAGCATTAAACCATAATTTATAATAATTTTTTATAGCGTTTCAACAAAACATCAATCATATTGTTCATAACATTGACAAACATCAAAAAACCAATAAACTATCAGTGTGGATTCATTACAACAACTTTCACTCTTCGATCCGAGCTTGAAAAGAGAACGATGTCAAGGACACCTCCTTGTCTAAAAGGAGATTTCTGGATGAACTTATTCCAACTGCGTAGCATTCTTCTACGGTCTCGACTACCCGAGACAACTTCAGCCTTTCATTTTTTAAACTTGTGATAGATCACAAATTTTGTAGGGCATGGAGGAATGAAATGAGAGATTTCAGTAGGAAACCACTATAACAATAAAATAAAAAAGATGCAAGAGTTAGATCTAATATAGCAGTACATAACTTTGAAAAAAATAAACATAAATCTACCATATCATCATGGGTTACATAAGATCTTTTCAAGGTGATCTGAAAGATAACTTGACTGCATCCAACTAGTGTAAAGTATACCATGAAAATTAGAGTACAAATAAGATGGAGCAAAAGAGGTAAGGTGGGTGAGTAACTAATTGTTTTTTTTAATAGTACCTTAAATGAATAGCCAAAATAAATTTCACTTTTTCCCTTCATTAAAATATTTGACTGGTTAATTTTAATAATAAAAGTATAAATATTTCAAGGAATAGCAGAAGAAGCTATTCCAGCCAACTGATTATGTGTTAACTTAAGTTTCCTTTGATCATTGGTTCAACACCTAGAAGTGAAATTTTTTTATTTTTCATATTAAATCACAATTATTTTTAGTGAGAATACTCACAAAAATACCTGAAATTTGATCAGATTTTCAGTTGAGCATACTGAACTTTCTGGGGGTCCTATTACCACCTAGATTTTTTTTATATTTTAATGGCATATATCAACTCACTTTGATAAGTGGGTGTAATCACATCTCTTGAGCGTGTGAGAGTAATTAAAAACATTAAAAAAATTGTCAAATAGACCCTCAATTTTCTGACTTTTAAAATTTTTATAATTTTATTTATTTTTCATTATTTTTCTTATCTCTTCTTTCTTCTTTATTTCTTCTCTTCAATGGTGTTAAATTGGTGCCCCATTGTTGAATTGAAATTAAATTGAAAATAATTTCATCACACACACACACACGCATACACCAAATGAGTCATCTTCAACACACTCAATTTAATTACATCAATTTGATCCAATTTCAACACACACACACACCAAATGGGTATTCTTCAGTTCTACCAAAAATAGAAAAATTAATCCACCATTGCAACCACCAACCAACCCACCATCGCTGCCACCACCATCTCAGCAAAATTAAGCTTTTACTGTATGAATTGTGATTTATTAGGTATTATATCTATTTGTATTTTAACTTATATACATATGATTAGTGTTTGATTTGGGATTTGTAATCAATCAAAAAAAAAGGATGGGATTCATAATAAAATTTGCGGAGAACTTGATATTGAGATTAATGGAGGATCCGAATGACAGGAACTGGAAGCTTAGGGAACATGTTTATGCAACGAGGGGGAGGACCAAGAAAATATTGGAGATGTGGAGCTATCCAATTCTTTTCTGTGATTTCTGGACATTTGATTGGCATAATACTCAGTTATTTTAGGATCCTCTATTTGCGATTTGAATAAAATTATTGAAGAAAATTTTTGATTTAAATTTGAAATTTGAGAAAAGATTTTCTTAATGAACTAAATAAAAGTCAAATTTCAAGAATGAAGAATCAAGAATTTGGTTAAAAAATAATGAAAAGTTATGTATTGTAGTATTACCAATGTTGTTTGTAGGAGTAATATGGTTGTAATGGTAAAAATAATAAAAATGGAGAAGAAAAAACGCGTGTGTCACACCTCCGGCCGCCATATCTGGGTATAGAGTTTTGAGGGGGGGAGAGTAATAATTCCACTTTAAAAAAGTCTAGGAGGTAATAGGACCCCTGCAAAGTTCAGTATGCTCAACTAGAAATTTGATCAAACTTAAGGTATTTTTTTGAGTATTCTCCCTTATTTTTATTAAATCATTACTCCTCTCTTAATTGAGTAGCTTAATTTTCTCTACAAAATCTCTCAAAATTTGACTGTTAACTCAAACAAATTAGTAACACTTATTATATTTAATTATCTTTTGTCATCTAGATGCAACTTAAAGGTCTCTTCGTAAAAAGACTTAGTAGATTTAAGATTCTGTAAATAGATGTAATTAATGAATTTTCATAGTTGTAATTATCAATTCAAATTTTCAATGTCAAGCATGCCATAATGGCGGTTGAATGTCCATTGGATGACAGTTATTTTTTAGTTAACTTAAAAAAATAACTCTATTGCAAATTTCTTAGGCGTTTAGGGTTCGTGATGCATAGGTATAATTTTTTTAAAATTTAATTTGTGCATAAAATTGTCAAGTAAAGTACCAAAATTAATTTATTTGTTAAAAGAATTTTTTGTGATTTTCTAAAATCGTTTGATATAAACCACGATATGACATAACTTTAACAGAAAAAATTTCATTTACAAATTTGAGTCTTGATTAAGGAAAATTAATTATGTTATAACTTTTTAATTAACCTTGAATTGTATCACAATTAGACTTGTACCACTGATGATGCATAGACAAAATTTTTATTTTTTTAATTTGTTTTGCATAAAATCTTAAATAAAATTGTCAATAATTAATTTATTATTTTTTATTATGTTAATGAATATATTAAATTTCTTTTGAATTTTTCTGAAATCGTTTGATCAAAACCATGATTTAACTGCAAGAAAAAAGATTTTATTCAAATTATGCAATTTTGATTGGTCCATACTACTTCATAAACTATTGATAATCCTACTATATAATTGAGCCATGCAATAGATTAAACACATAAATATTATTTTCTTCTGAAATATCTAGTTGTTTAAGATTCAAGATATGAAAAATATCTCCCCAAAAAAATAATTTTTTTTAGGAGTCAAATATTCTCTCATCTCTGAAAACTCTTAAAGCTCTTTACTACTCTATTAAGGACTCATATGGTGTGCTACATATAGACATAAGTAAGTTGTGTCTTAGGTTAGTTAGGGACCCAGATCATGAGGTTGTTACCAGGTTAGTGTTGAGTGACCCATTCCTCCTTACAAGGGTGTTTGGGATGCTAAAAAATATGCTCGCTCCCTCTTTCATCGTTATCTCTAATGAAACTACTGCCCCGAGCGAATCCCATGCATCCAAGTCTAATGCTTCTAAGAAAGGTCCTCTTTCCATTCTTGATCCTATCGATTCAAAGCTCCCAAGGAACGGCTAGAAGACATTCTTGTTTCCCAGCTCATGGAGAGCCCTTGAACCTCTTGTTGCCTGGCAACCTTTTTTGGTTGTCATGCACTTGTTGCATGAGTTTGTTACGATGTTTTATGTTGTCTTTATTTTTTCTATTTTTGTTGCTATTCACTTTTTGCAAGGCTTTGTTATATTGTATTTTTTTTCTTCTTATTTTTGTTTTTATGCATCATTTTATTGGTTTGGGCTAATATGATGAATGATACTTTCTTATTTTATTTAGTTATCTTTTTTTATGACTACAATTTAATGAATGAATTGATAAATTAATATAAAAATTAAAATAAATAGACACTAAATCTTCAACTAAGGATGACACACAATTATTCTATAGACCTTTAATAAATAATAATTGAAATAAATATTTAAAAAGTAATTATTTAAATAACAAATATTTAAAAGTGACGGTTCCTAAAGCTACTTGGATATACTTACTTATTCAATCCTCTATTATAAATATCTCTTGTCATTTCCATTTCATTCCCATCCACTCTAGTTCTAACAAAGAAACTCCACATCTTGTGAAACTTCTTCACCTACGCTAGAGATAAGTGTGATATATTATTTTTTTTGGGAGGTGGGGGGGTGGGGGTTCTAACAAGAACATTGTTAACTTGCGTTTATTTTCTAACACGAGTGTTGTTATATTGAAAATATTATTTTTTTATTTTTACATTTACATTGTTTATTTAGTTCTTACATTTTAGTTCATGAATGTTGTAGTGATGGTAGATCCGGTTTAGAGATTTTGATGGATATAGTGAAGAAACTTGAAAAAATTATTCATGAGCTGAGATGGGAGGTTAGCACATCAAGAGCAAGATTGATTCATGAGATACGCATGTTGAGGGGAGCTCTACCAATTGGGTTTTTAGAAGATAATAATAAGTGTTTGGTTATTTTTTTAGCAGTCCTCTATTTTGTTTTGTTGTTTTCTAGTTATCTATGTAGTTAAGGTCGATTTCTGCGAATGAGTGTTATTTTGCTTATCAACATTCATGTAGTATATGTAGTAGAAGGTTTCTTTCATCAATGAATATCTATGTTTGAACGAAGTAAGTTTGTTTTTATTCATTTTTAATTTTGTCTCTTTTATTCTTTTTTAAACATTGCTTTTAATATTTCTCGATTATAAATTTAAAATCTTAGTGATCATTGATTAAGAGAATGACTTATTAATTGTAAAAAAATAAAGTAAAAACATATAAATAAAGAAAAAGGGAACCCAAAAAATAATCAAGTAAAGATTACAATTACATACATATGAAGGGTCGAATTGATTTCCATAATTAATTCCTTTAATATTTTTAAGAAAATATCCACGTGTACTATGAATATTAATCTTTTTAAAATTTAATTATGACTTAAAAATGAATTTTTTTCAAAAATTATTTACAAGATGATAGCAGAAACTTCTATTGCATTAGCGGAAAAATTTGAATTATTTTGATTGAAGACTTTACTACGTGTTTACTTCCCAAGAGACTCAATTAGCTACCATTAATTATTAGTTCTTGGTTAAATTTCATCATTAATTATTTTTAAAAAATGAAATGACCATTCATATTCTTCATCATTAAGCTTCTATTTAAACCACATAGTGATGTATTAGTGCCAATCAAAATAACATCTGGATTATCGAAATTTCTATTGCTCCAGATATGAAGGTAACGATTGAAATTATCTATCTTTTCTTTCAATTGTTAATTGTACTTTAGTTATCTCTAGACATTAATTTTTATAGTTTGTTATTAGACTATAGTTCAAACCCTACTTTGATATACGGAAGAAATTTATGACGCTACACGAGATGATAAGGAATAAACAAGAAATTTGATGATCTAGAGAAGAAACTGAAAAGAGCAGAAGATCGTCTTAGATCATTGTGGAATCAACTTAATGTTGTCGCAGAAAGGATAAAATTGTTGTTAAAGAAGTTGTATGATCTCTTTGAAATAGATCTTGATAATGTTGTTTCTCTTTCAAGTTCACCACCACCATTTTTGTGATCTACAAATATGCTTAGGTTGATTTTGGTACAATTTGGAAGAAATGTACCTTTGGTGTTGTTTTCTTTAGTTTTCATATTACTATCATTTTGTATGGCTAAGTTTTTTTAAATGTTTGTATGATTTGAAGTTTATTAAATGAAATATTTGGTTTGCATTAACTATTGAATGTTCATAGTAGTACTTCCTAATTTATTTATATTGATAGCAGAGCATTATTGGTACTTCAATTAAAAAGGAAAATACAAAGAATGTTTTTCCGAATTATAAAATAAAGAAGGAAAAAATAATCAACAAACCTCAATGACTAAATGGAAACAGCGCCAAAAATATAAAATAGAGAACATTCAAACCAATAATTAATTTATATTTAAAAATCGAACACAACTTCAAAGCCTATGTTGTTTAAAGTTACGGAAATAGTATATATTTGGATTTATTAGATTAATTTATTAATTATGATAAAATTAGATTTAGATATCCATCAAAATATTATAAATATTGCTTAGATGAATAACGAACAAAAATTACAAAAATATAAAGAATTAAAACAAATAATATCTGAAAAACATAAAGAATTAAAAGTAAGAATAGAAAGACTAAGTATAACATAATTGTCGGAGTTAGTAAAAACTCAATAAATGTATAAAAAGAAGAAATATTAAATTTAGAATCAACAATAGATAGTCTAGAATATATATATATATATCAACATAACCTATATACATTTAGATAAAATGAACAAAGAAAAATTTATAATAGATGAAAAATATATGAAAATCACGAAGGATTAAAAATAAAAATAGTATTCTCTAATTTAGGAAGAAGATGTAAGAAAATAGGCGAACATTTATATTTAATGTTAGAAAAAAAAAGAATTAAAATTAGAAGATAAGTTGGCAGCCATGGTAAGAATACAAAGAGAAAACGAAGAAATAGATAGGAAAAAAGAAACAGATAAAATAAAATAACAAACCACGGAAGAAATACGAAAAATAGAAGAAACTAAAAATAATAGGATTGCTGAATTAGAAAAAGAACTACAAATACTAAAAGACCTGTATGAAAAAAGACATAAAGAAAAAAAGAGAAAGATAAAGAACAAAAATTATTAAACGAGATAAATCAATTTAAAGAAAAATTAGAAATAAAAAATAAAGAATCAGAAACCAGTGAATTAGAAATAAATACAATAGATGCTGAAGAAACAAATAATTATGATTCGGAAGGTAGTGAAACATATACAGAAATTTTAAAAAACATAGGAAAACTAAAAATTAATGAAAAACAAGAAGTAATTAATAAAGAAAACTTAGAAAATACAAACACAGAAATAAATACTCTTAATAAAGAAGACAATGAAAACATAATACTGAGTACATCAAAAATAAAAAAAAACCTACATATTATTATAAAGATAAGTTTAAAGAATATAACATAAAAAATGAATATAACAAATGGACACCAAATCAAATAATTAATAAAAATTATAACTTTTTAGATTTAGACTGTGTAATAGACATAAATAAAACAATACAATTATGGGCAGGATATATGTCAAAACAATTATTAGATAATAATATAGATACAACAAATACACCGGAATATATAGAAAAGACATTAATAGGAACAGTAAAATTATGATTTTTAAACCTAGCCGAAGCAAGTAAAAAAGTATTAAGATCTGATAATAAAACAGAAGGAACATCACCAACTACTAAAATATCACCAACAGAAATATTGAAAAAATATGAAGTAGCTATAAAAGATGAATTTAGCAGTATAACAACAGAAGATGAAGAAGAACAAAATAAAGAAAAAGATACGAATAGAAATTTAATGTTAAAATTAGAAATATGTAATATGTGCTATATAGATGAATATATGTGCGCATTTAAAGAATACTACTATAAGGGAACATATAATATAGAGAAAAGTAAAGAAATAAGAATATTATATTTTAGCAAATTACCTCAACCATTTAGTTAAAAAATAATAAAGAGTTGGGATGAAGCAAAAATAGTAGATACCTTAGTAGTAAGAATAAAATTTTTACAACAATGGTATAGAAATCAATGTGAAAAATATAGAGAAGAAATAAAAATAGAAAAAATATTAATAAGAAATTTAGCATGTTGCAAAGATAAAATAACTCCTCAATTTGAATGTGAAGAAAGATATTATAAGAAAAGAAAAAGACATAAGAAATACAAAAAATCAAAATATAAATATAAGAAACCAAGAAAAAGATATTATGTAAAAAATTATAAACATAAAAGACCATATAGGAAAAAGAAATCTATAAAAGAATGTACTTGTTGTAATTGTGGAAAATTAGGACATTTAGCTAGAAATTGTAAAATGCCTAAAACCCAAAAAAGAAACAACTATAAGAAATAAAAATAGAAAATACAGAATATATGCAGATAAATTATATAGATTATGAATTAGAATGTGAAGATAGTATATATGAAATTTCGGAGAATGAAACAGATAATGAAATAGATAGTGATTTAGATGAATCAAATGACTGAAGAAGATATAAAAATAAACCAAATAACTGAAGAAGATATAAAAATAATAACAAAGGAAGAATATTTAAATGAAAAAGAAACTGATCAAAAAATAATATTTGATAATAATATATTTGACGAAATAAAAGGAAAAGAGTTAGACTTAAGTGTAGAAAAAATATTTAAAATACCAACAATAAAAAATATATTTAATAGAAAAAAGGAAGAATACTACGTAGTAAGCCAAAAAGAACATATAATAGACTGTAGATATGCAAAAGGTAGAGCTAGTATACCACTAGTAACAAAAAGAATAATTAATAAAGAAATGAAAGATATAAAAAGTAAAGACCCAATAAAATATGTACATCTTGAAGGAACAGAGATATTGATAAAAGTATGTTTTAGAGAAGGAATAAATACACCAATAGAATTATATTTAGCAGATGATAAAATTATAAAACCTATAGAAAAAAGTATAATAACTGTCATAAAAGGAAATTTAATATACTAAAAATTTAAGTTTATAATAAATGCAAATTATTCAGTAGAAATAACAGATAAAAATATAGATAAATCATTAATATTATATTGGAAAATAACAGGAATAGAACTAACCCCAGGAAGTAAAATATTTACAGCAAGATGTAAAAATCTATATATATTAACAACAAAACATAAAATAACAGAAAAAAATAAAAGTAATAAAATACAAATAGAAAGTCCTTTCGAATAATTTGTAAAAACAATTGATAATAATGATTATAGTTACAAAGATATAGATATAGAAGAAGATTTAGAAATAATAAATGATAGAATAAGTACAAAAAGAATAGCTCATGAAAAACCAGAATCATCAAACTCATCAAAAAGAACAAGTTATGAAACAACTTCAACAGTTAATTTAAATCAATATTATATAACAGTAACAATAAATGAAAAAGAATATTTAATACTCTTAAACACAGGACAAGAAGAAAATTATATAGCAAAATATCTAGTAAAAAGTGAAGAAATAAAATCTAATAGTAATATAAGCCCAGATCTACCAAGGAGTCTAATAAACATTAAAGATACGGCAGAAAAAAATAATAATAGGAGTCAGAAAAATAAAAATAGAATTTAAAATAAAGGAAGAAATGAAAAAAGTAGACATATTATTAGGAATAAAATGGTTAGAACAAGTAAAACCATACAATATAGAACATACACAATTATCTATAGCATATAATAATGAAAGATTATTCATAAAAAGAGCTTTAACATGATATAAAATATATGTACTTGTAAAAATAATAGTAGAAGGATATTATAGTAGGTATTATACACCTATGATAGATACAGGAGCAGAAACAAACTTATGTAGATACAACTGTTTACCAGAAAATAAATGGGATAAATTAAAAACATCAATAGTAGTCAAAGGATTTAATAATGAAGTTTAATTACATATAAAGCTAAAAATATAAAAATACATATATGAGATAAAATAATTACAATAGAAGAAATCTATAATTATGAACTAACATCAAAAGATATGCTTTTAGAAATGCCATTTTTAAATAAATTATATCCACATATAATAACTAAAACGGATTGGTGGTTTACAACACCATGTAAACAAAAAGTAAGAGCAAAAAGAGTTATTAATAAAATAAGAAAAAAAATTGATCGGATAAAAGGAAGTGAAAAAATTACACAAAAGTTATAAAATATAAAAAAAATACAGAAGACACAGTAGAACTAGTTGTATTTTAGATAAATAAAAAAGAAATAACTATATTTTCAATAAATAAGGTAGAAATAATAAAGAAAAGATTAAGACAATTATACAGTGAAGATCCATTAAAAGGATGAGAAAAAACATAAAATACTATAAAAATTGAATTAATAGATAAAAATAGTATAATAACTCAAAAACTATTAACATATAATTTTGACGATTTAAAAGAATTTAAAATGCATATAGATGAATTATTTAAAAAAAAACAGTATATACAAAGAAGCAATAGTAAACATAATAACCCAGCGTTTATAGTAAATAAACATAGTGAACAAAAAAGAGGAAAAAGTAAAATGGTGATTGACTATAGAAATTTAAATGCAAAAATTATGGCATACAATTATCCAATAACAAATAAGATATTAAAAATAAGACAAAATACAAAGATATAACTACTTTAGTAAATTTGATTGTAGATCATGATTTTACCACTCAAAGTTAGATGAAAATTCTAAGGAATTAACCGCATTTACGGTACCACAAGGATTTTATGAATGGAACGTATTACCATTTGGATATAAAAATGCACCAGGTAGATACCAACACTTTATGGATAGTTATTTTAAATAATTATCTAATTGTATAGTATACATAGATGATATACTACTATAAACAAAAACTAAAGAGGAACATTTAAAATTATTAGAACAATTTACAGATATAATAGAAAAATCGGGAATAAGTTTAAGTGAAAAGAAATACAAAATTATGAAAAACCAGATAGAGTTTTTAGGAATACAAATAGATAAAAGTGAAGTAAAAATGCAACAACATATAGTACAAAAAATAATAAATTCAAAAGAAGAATTAGATACAAAAAAAAATTACAATCATTTCTAGGATTAGTAAACCAAGTAAGAGAATATATACCAAAATTAGCAGAAAACCTAAAACCATTACAGAAAAAATTAAAAAAGGATGTAGAATATAATTTCAACGAAGAAGATAAAAAATAAGTTCAGAAAATAAAAATACGTTGTAAAGAGTTACCAAAATTACAATTTTCAGACGAAAATAAAAAATTTATATATATAGTAGAAGCAGATGCTA